>NC_066531.1:10865780-10943280 GCF_024679095.1 Eriocheir sinensis
TCAGTGGATCAAGGAACATACCAGATTCGGGAAAGAAGGCGAGGCATCAAGACTAGACCTAGTATATATTTAGTAAGGCGCCGGAAATAATAGAAAATCTTAACGTAGATTGTCCAATAGCGAAGAGTGACCATGAGGTTGTGGAATTTGAAGTATCAGAAAAGAAAACGATTGACCGAAAAGAAAATCACAAAATTGGGAGAAGCAACTATTGTGACTTTGTTAGCATGATAACCTTTTTTGAAAATGCAAATTGGAGTGGGCTGTACAAAGCCAAGAGTACACAGGATAAGTGGGAGGAGTTTTTAAAGCTATACAAGGAAACCGAAAATAGATATGTCCCCAAGGTAACCAAAAAGGATGTTGGTAAAAAGGAGTGGTTTAACAAGAGATCCGAGATAATTAGAAAGAGAAAAGAGGAAGCTTGGAAGGGATGTAGGAGACGAAGAAGAATTAACTCGTGGAACGATTTCAAACAAGCAAGGAATGAATATACAAAGATTAGAAGAGAAGAAAAAAGGAAATATGAAAAAGATATAATCGACAAGTGAAAAGACATACCCAAACTATTTTATAGACGTGTGAACGGCAAATTAAAGAACAGAGAAAAAATCGATAAACTGAAAATGGATGAAACCATATTATGAGGACCCAGCAAAGATGGCAGAGTTGATGAATAACAGCTTCCATAGAATTTTACAAAAGAAGATTTTGTACAACCCCCGGGCCAGGAAAAAGGAAGGGTTATGCAAGAGATTCAGTTAACGGTGCAGGAGGTCAAAGAAAGTTTGAACAAACTGGATGTAAGAAAGGCGACGGGGCCGTATGGAGTATCAGGGTGGATCTTGAAAGAATGTAGTGATCAACTTGCAGAGAAACTGCACTCCATAATTAGTGCCTCTCTGAGTGAAGAAAAGGTACCACAAGATTGGAAGAGAGCAAACATAGTACGGTACCGATTTTTAAGGGAGGGAAGAGAGCGGACCCATTAAATTACAGACCGGTATCACTTTTTTTTTTTTTTTTTTTTTTTTTTTTACGTTGTTACCTATTGCGCCGGTAGGCATCTTCCCGGTGGGGCCTTATGGTCGGCCCAAGGCTTCTTCCAGGTGGGGCCTGATGGTCGGCCCAGCCCGTTCTGGCGCAGGCGAGTGTTTATAGTGGAAACGACGTAAAAAAAAAAAAAAAAAAAAAAAAAAAATCTATCAGCAGAAAAACATGAACCACGTGAGAAAATCGTTGGTTGGGTGAAACCGTAAATTGACCAAAAAAATTACTGCAAAATAATAGCCTAGTTTTCTTAAATGCATAATAATAACTTAGTATTCGTAAATGCAAAGTAATGGCTTAGTTTCATAAATGCAAACGAATCGCTTAGTATTCTTAAATGCAAAATAATAGCTTTGTAATACAATTCACAATAGCCTACTAGTTTCCTAAATCCGCCGGCTGGCATGGTCGATGACGTCATTACATAACATTGTCAAGCGAGAGTTAAATGGTTTTATTATTATATATTTTTAGAGCATATCAGAATATTTGTGCAAATTATCAATGTTTTCTTCGTATTTTCTTAGGGAGGACGTTGCAGGAATGAATACAACATTTATTCAAATGCATAATAGCCTTGTAAACAACTTTAGCTGTCCTTGACTAAATTTGAACGAAATGTAATAAGAGACATTTTCGTCCACAAATTACAAACTTGTTATCAGTGTGCACAACTGACAAATTCATATCTAATAAATTATGGAGAGTGTATATGTAGTGACATATCTGAACATTAGCCTCTTTCCATGCGGTGTATATATTTTAAAGTCGGGGCCGGTGAACGAAACTCAGTGGACAGTGTGTCAACACTTGTGTCCACGATTTGACAACAGTAGTTTTCCTGGGTTATTGGTCATGGAGTTCCCTGACATTAGGCACTGTAAAGCCAAAGACAGGGAGGGGATGGTAGCTGTGGTAGTGCTAATTGCCAGTTGAGCTATGTAAAAAAGCAACGAAAAGGGGATGGGGGGTGAAAAGGGGCAGTATACACGATTTGCCGTTTCTGTTGTAACCGACGGTGGAATTTACGAGCTCACATAACTATACACGGAAGGAAGTACTCTTGTAGATGATACAATCCTTTCACTTTCTTATTCCAGAAACATCAGTACAAACCTCTTGTGCTGCTACGAGGCAACCCACGGAAGTACTTACCAGGAATCGGTGTTCGGTCCCTCAGGCTGCCCCTCCGTCGCTGCGTCAATCTAGGTTACACGCGACACAACAACTGGTCACATGCGTTCGGAAGAGTATTTAGGAGCCTCAAAGGGTACGTAATGGTTACACTTACGACAGGGCACGCGCCACTACCGACGGACTCCTGATATGTGAGCTCCGTCACCTCAGGCAGCCGTGCGCCACCCTGCAGTGTTGCCACCGGCCGCTGGGGTAGATTCCCTGGGACAAGGTTACCCGAGGTCTCCTCAGAATAGTATACTCAGTATGACTTGATTAACGATGAGTGAAGGGTATTTGCTTTGGAGACTATTTGAGAAAATATCACCCGCTAAGAGTTAAAAAAGTAAAGTTGATTATGGCGGAATCTGAAAACTTTCCATCGCCTATAGATGACTGAACTTATGTTGGAGAAACAAGCAATGAAACCTACTCGTCCCCGGATCCGATGCGCGTTAACAAACAACGTCGTTGTCTGAGAATTACAATGCATTTCTTATACATTTTTATTTTCTTGAAAATGAAGATTACGAGGATTCAAAACAATTACTTCCTTAAAACACTGAGCTGCATACACAAAACAAAGCAAATATTACAAGTGTAAACACAAGATTTACTCATGCCCGTTAAATGCTTGCTTCGTGCCTACGTGTGGAGCGCTGCCACCACTAGTGAAGGGGTACAGTGGAAGTGATGCAACATCTTGTCAGGATGACACGACAGTGTAGCGCAAGTCATATGCAACCCTTACCTCCCATAATGGAGGCTCGTTACTCTTCATAAATTATTATACCTACCGTTCGTGATTTCCCTCAGTTTAGTGAGGACATACAGGTCAGTAGACGGATGATTTGCTCTCTCTCTCTCTCTCTCTCTCTCTCTCTCTCTCTCTCTCTCTCTCTCTCTCTCTCTCTCTCTCTCTCCACACGTCAGGCCCGTCGGGTTATCAATTTTTTTCCCGTCCGCTGCTGATTGTTAATAAAAAACTTGACTTTGGAAATAAGCGAGATACGGTCATTTTCAATTTAGATATGTTTGCTTGAATTACACTGTACGTGTGTCTGTGTATGTGTGTGTGTGTGTGTGTATGTGTGTGTGTGTGTGTGTGTGTGTGTGTGTGTGTGTAAGACTGAGGACTGAATATATTTTTTGGCTCGGAGCTCCTAGTTAGGGGGAAGTGGGGTAAGATGAACCACTTTTTAGATTTTTCGACCTGGGGTCTTCCCTGGTAACGTGACCCTGTCTCTGTCAGTGTTCATTTGAGCAGCTGTCATTTACCTTTAACCATAAACAAAATTGATATTCTCCTGATAAGGCTTTCACCTTTTTAAAGCCTTTAAAAAAGAGGATAGTACACATTTTTTATGTATCAATAGTACATATACATCCTTTTAAAAGAATAAAAAATCCTTTTGAAAATTTAGCAAAATGCACTTATGTCCATCAACAGGCCTACGAGAGATTGAATCTTCCCAAGTCACATGGGAACACAAACTGGTTCGACTTTCGCAGACTACCAGACAAGTTTTTCGGAGCTGGTAGTGTCACCGAAATATCTTTTTTATCGAATGATGCTTCATCATCGTGGTCGATTATGAAGGCCTGTTTGCTTTCAATGGGCCTGTGTCCCGGGATTCTCTTCATGAAAACTCCCTCGATTTCATCACCGTCGATTACGTCGACTCTTGCGACGTATCTGTGTGGTTCCCTTCATGTTATGAATGTTCACTACCACGAAACCGCCTTTCATTAACTCGTCATCCGATATATCGTCATCAGAGTCTTATGTAAGTGAATCCATGGTCTCGCATACATCGTCCTCACTATCATCATCCGAAGTGGCATTATAGATGCTGACTTCTGTCTCTTACCAAACAAATTCTTCACAATTTCTTTATTCGCCTTGGCGGCCTATTTTTCTTCTCTCTCTGCTGCTACTTCATCCCGGACTGGCGTATCAGTCAGTATTTTTGTGGCTCTTTTCTTTTCTTTCTTTCTTCTTTTTTCCATCGTCGAATGCAGCGGAGGCCCTTTTCATCACATCGAGGGGTACAGGGGCCCGGCCCGTTTTTCTGATGTATTTTCGCGGCATCTGATATCAAACAGATTACAATGAGGATTAAAAATAATCATTCACACATGATGGTTAAGATGAGCTGATGGTTCATCTGTCCCCAAACTTAAAGGTTCATCTTACCCCTCAGCGGCCATTTTGAATGAATCGTTTGTAAATATGTTAATACAAACCGTTACCATCGAAAACATGGACAGAAGAATTATCAAATACTAAACTAATCACCAGCAATTTGCAACAAAAGTAAGACTAATACATACCAGAGTAATTGACGATATTCTCGGCTTCCAATATTTTACTTTTCAATGGAAGAAACATTTTTTGCTGTAAATTTGTTTCATGTAACATGAAACTTTCGTGGCGGTCGTGACCAACTGTCAAAAGTCGCGTGGTGGACGCAGACATGTCCCCGAACGGCCAAGAACAGGCAAGAAAGATGCCGAACTTGTTCGCGACACTTGATGACTTGCATATTCGCGCACATTCGTGAGCCAAAATTCGGCAGTGTATTTGGGGCTAAAGTTTCATGTTGCATGAAAAATTCGCGGCCGTTCGCCGAATGTGCACGAATGCAAAATGGACGCCGAATTGTCGCCGACATGTTGCAGACAATTCGGCGTCCGATTCGCGGTGTTCGGCGAATTGTCGCCGAATTTTGAAAGTTGAATTTTAAATTTTATTGGCAAATTTGTCGCCGACATGTCGCCGACTATTCGGGGACATGTCTCCGACATGTCGCCGAATGGCCAAGACTATTCGGGGACATGTCCCCGAATATTCGGCTAATAAATCACGACATGGCAAACGTGGCGCGGTGGGAGGTGTACACGGGTGTCTATCTATCTCTATCTCTATCTCTGTATTATCTCTCTCTCTCTCTCTCTCTCTCTCTCTCTCTCTCTCTCTCTCTCTCTCTCTCTCTCTCTCTTTATATATATATATATATATATATATATATATATATATATATATATATATATATATATATATATATATATATATATATATATACGGAATAAAATAATACTATAATAATAAAAAGTAAACAAGAAAATATGAAAAACAAGAAGAATCATGAATATATAAAATAGGTATGGAACTAACATTTTCATTTCTTTCATAATTAATTTACTATTTATTTCTTTATTTATTTCTTAATATCATTATTCTGCCATTATTTAACCTTTGTTTCATTTTCAGTTATCTAGGTTTATTTCTTCTTTCAGTTACTGGTTTGTTTACTGATATTACGTAAACATTCATTCATACTAAAATATTTGTAGGAGAGTAAAACAAAAACAAGTCACATTTATACATTTTATTACACATACTATCATACATATTACTACACATATTACCACACATGGTATTTACTCGCCCACAATTCTGTCCTGTCAGGCCACTGCTCCCCGGGTGTTGTAGTAGTCCATGAGGTAGGCGCGGATTCCCGTGCTCTTGTATGCCACATGGGCATCAGATGATCAGCTGTCAGAAATCTTGGCACTGTCGGAGAATTGTCCCCGACATGTCGCCGACACTTCGGGGACATGCGAAGATAATTCGGAGACTTGTCGCCAGTTATTCCGCGACAAAAAAAAACGTTAACATTTCAGATTTTGAGCTCGGCGACTTGGACGCCGAATAGTCGGCGACATGTCTCCGAACTGTCCCCGAATTGTCTTGAGCATTCGCCGACATGTCGCCGAATGGTCATGAACTGTTAGAATCTTGGTCATGTCGGCGAACCGGTCGCCGAATTTTTTCACGAACTGATTCGGCGTCAAGTTCGTGGCCAAAATTCGGCAGTGTATTTGGGGCTTAAGGCGTCTCCTAGAAGTGATAATCAAGATCCGCGGCAGCTGAGGACTTTTCGGGCACGAAGAGACGTCCTTGATGAACTTCCGGACCTGGAATTGATCAAGAGGTACCACCCGGACCGTGCAGGGATACTCTTCGTGACCGATTTGGTGCGTGAGGCCTTGGCTGCTCCTACAAACAGGAACCAAGCCCTCTCCCCTGAGATGAAGGTCCTCATAACACTGAGGTATCTTGCTACGGGCAAAATGCAGCAGTGTAGCAGCGACGACTTGGGGCCTTCACAACAGACTGTCAGCAGGGTCACCCGGGAGACTGTGTACGCCCTTGCGGCAGCTGTTCTTGCTGCTGCTGCTGCTGATGTGGCTGGGGGTGAGGCTATGGTCCCTCCTGCTGCTGCTCCTGGTGTAGCTGCTGCTGCTGGTGTAGCTGCTGACCTCGCTGGCTGCTGAGGGGCTCTAGAGGTCGTGGCTGGCTGTCCATGGCTACTGACTGCTAGCTTGAAGCTCGCGGGAATGTTTGTTTACATGTTTGAGGGGTTACGTCCTTAATTTTATCATTATTCCATGTGGTGTTGGTCTATGCATCGTCAACAATACCCGAAAATACTTTTCTTTATTTTATACATATTTCCAATACGTCAATATGCTTTTAACATCAAAATTATACCAAATTCCAACACTTTATTTTGAGTTGGTATCCCTTGTACTAATACTCGCTTATGTCGAGCTGGTTATGTTGAGGGGGTGAAACATAAGGAGGGGGGTTATGTCTCGTCATTGTTAATACTCGGATATGTTTCAGTTTACGTCTCACATAAATTTCTTTATAAGTACGGGCCCTGGCCATCAGTCCCAACCTTAAAACCAATCTCTTGTTCCTACATGCTATAACAGGCTGTGATACTGTTTCAGCCTTATACGATGTAGGTAAGATGAAGGCAGTGTCCATTATTGAAGGCAGGAACGAATGGGGAATGTTGGATGTGTTTCATCAGCCTTCATCAAGTCATGAAGAGGTGGCAAGAGTTGGAGAACAATTTTTGCTAAAACTGTATGGGGCAGTTCAGTCCACCTCTCTGGATATGCTTCGGTATGTACTGTACATGAGGCAGGTTGGTAGAAAATCTATGTACTCAAGTGGAGTCAACTTAGAGAGCCTGCCACCAACATCAGCTGCCACCAAATATCATTCATATCGGGCCTACTTAGCAGTGCAGCAGTGGTCCGGAAATGAGCTGGCACCTACTGAATGGGGATGGAAAGTACAAGATGGAAGGTTGCTTCCAGTTGCAACAGACCAACCTGTGGCACCTGATCGGGTGTTGCGAATGAGCTCATGTGGCTGCATAATAGGATGTGGAAAAAATGCAGTTGTTACAGAGCTGGGCTATTTTACACTGAGATGTGTTCCTCGTGTATTGGGAGGACATGTAACAACAGCCAATCCATAGATTCAGATGAGGGTTGAAACTAGAATTGTGTTGTAAATATTATGACATAAATGTACTCACATTTGGTACCTGCCAGACTGGACCAATGGTTTCTTTGTTGTATTATTTGCTTCTTGATATATATGCTGTATGGATATGCCTATCTATGTATTGTATGTTTCACAGTTTGTAGCGGTTAGCATCCTACTGAAATTGGATTTCGTTAATTTAATCTTGTGCTCTTTTTGTGAACCAGATTACTTATGGTAGTTCTGCAATTTGGCAGAATAATTTCTTGAGACAGCACATGGTTATTTTGAAAGTAATGCTTGGATTGAATTTCTAACGGTATATTTACACTCCTTGCCCACAAAAAACATGGGGTTAGACCCCAAAATAATATATCTCTGATGAATAGTAACAAAGTTATTACATTTTTAGTGTCTTTCTGGTGTCTGGTCGACTCATCAGCGGTCATCTTGGATTATGAATTTTCCACAGCCTGGATTTTAAGGGACTTTGTACCATGTTACTAGATAGATTTCCTGAAAAAATCAGCTTTCTACATTTTTTTCCCGGTTCAACACTAATGCTCCTGGGCTATTAGAAAACTAGGCTATTTTGCATTTAGGAAAACTAAGCTATTATTTTGCATTTAGGAATCAAGGCTATTGTTTTGCATTTAGGAATACTAAACTATTATTTTCCATTTAGGAAAACTAGGCTATTTTTTTGCATTTACGAATACTAAGCGATTATTTTGCATTTATAAAACTAGGTTATAATGTTGCATTTACGAATACTAAGTTATTTTTTTTCATTTAAGAACACTAGGCTTATTTTGCAGTAACTTTTTTCTTAAGGGCAGGCTCCGGGAGGGGGGGGGGGTGAAACATTCGAAATTTGAGATATATGCATTGTGAATTCTACATTCCTTCACGAGTCGAGTGGCGGTAATGACACGCGCTGCCGGACGCACGATTTAAAGGCCCGCGGGTATTTAAACTTTAAATGCCCATGCCTCGTGGTCAATGCTAGTCAGACACTTGCACATTTCTTGCTATATCTCCGTTGTTTATAATAATTTTCTCGTTCTGTCTTTTGCTTCTTGCATGTATGATATTTTTCCACGAGTCTAGTGGCGAGGTGGCGCCGTGGCGGAGTGATACACAGCTCAGGGCACGTCTTGTCTTGAGAGAGAGAAGGGTGATACAGCTTGCTTACAGTTTTCCTCGCTGTTTTCGCTTTGTTGCTAGCAATTCTTATATTTTTTTTCACCACGATGCCTCCTATAATGAAGATGAGGGGGAAGCTACTGAATCAGAAGAAGGTAGAGAAAAGACAGAGAGAAGCGGAGTCAAGAGGTAGCAGCACAGCGGCGACGTCAAGCTCCCCGCCTCCACCACCACCACCACCACCATCTCCACCACTTGATGTGTGCAAGCTGGCAGGAGAGACATCACTTCAAGTGCGAAAGAAACTACTCAGTACTGGTAGAAGTGAGTCTGTTGAAGGTGAGAGACTTTTGCTACTGAAAGAGAAACGACTTGAAAATCTAGTGGAGTGTGTTGCCAGGTGTGAAGAGTGTGGTGGCAAATGTAGTCTGACAACTACATACGAACATTTTGAAGTGTCCCTAGTGATAAAATGTAGTGACTGTGAGAACATTATATACGAAGATGAGCCTGAAAGTGTATCTGAAAAACTAAATACAACAGAAAAGGTGTGTGATAGCAATATAAGGATGGTGTACAGTAGCATGATAAATGACAATGGAAATTCTGGTCTAATGAAACAGTGTGCTCTGATGGGAGTGCATCACTTTTCTGAACGAATGTATCAGAAACACAAGACAGTTATTTGTGAGACACTGTCAGATAATATGAAAAGTTATCAGAATAAATCTATTGAGGCTGTGAAAAATTATTATGAAAATGAACTTGGCATCACCCCTAAAGAAGATGGTATTTTGAATATTGATGTGTCTTTTGATGGCACATGGATGACCAGGGGTCATAAATCAAAGATTGGTGCAGCGTTTGTGATTGAGTGTTACACTGGAATTGTGGTTGATTTTCAAGTGATGTCCTCCTACTGTCATTCTTGTGTGCTACTCTCTAGAAAACTTAGTAAGAAAATCATCAGTGAAGAAGTGTATAGCAGTTTTCTTTATTTATATTCATTTTATTGCAGTTGCAAGACTGCTATATAGCCCATCTGTTGCAGAAGTATTACATATGAGTTCTTATAGTATGAAAACAATTTTCAATCCAATATCTTTGTTACACTGGGAGATATATAATTTCTATTATGAGAAAACTTTGATTGCCGTTTCCCGCTAACTTTGTTTTTGCAACTTTAAAGTTATAGAACTCAGTAAGTTTTGAAGGTAAATGATTGATTCTTGTGTCATTGTTTTTATAATTTAATTTTCTTTCATTCTGTCAGTTCAGAATATAGATTTTGAAGAATAAAAAATTTGTACATTGTTTTTTGTATTTTTTCACCCCCCAAAAACCAAATTTGAAAAAAAAAATGTTAGGAAAAAAAAGAAACCCTAAAAGGGAAAGGTAAACCGGCAAATCTATATAATATAGACTGATAATTAATTGCAAAAAGTCTCACAGAAATAAAGTGTCTAGTCTTTGAGTTCTATTGCTTTGAAAACATGTAAAAATTAACAAATTTCACTGAAAAATATTCGCCAAAAATACAATAATGAAATTTAGGAGATAAAATTTCACCCAAATACATATTTTAATACAATAAATCACCAGTAAAGATTTCATCCCAGTCTGTTGAGAAAAAGCCTAAACCCCGGAGCTTTCCCGCTTTCTAAAGCTTTTGATTCAAAAGCTTTAGATAGACAGGAAAGTAAAGCTATAGGGCGGTACTTTGAGGGATTGGAACGGTCACCCTTCTTAAGCACAGGCTGTGCAAAGGAAAGGTAGATGTTGATAGGCAGGCAGCGACGAAAGAGTTTGACCAGGCAGGGTGTCAGCACGGAAGCACAGTTTTCAAGGACAATAGGAGTCACTCCATCAGGTCCATAAACCTTCTGAGAGTTGAGGCCAGAGAGGGCATAGAAAACATTATTATGAAGAATCTTAATAACATGCATAAAGGAGTCAGAGGGGGGATGAGTAGGAGGAACATGCCCATAATCGTCCAGGGTGGAGCTATTACAGAAAGTTTGAGCGAAGAGTTCAGCCTCAGAGATAGATTAGACGACAGTGCTGCCGTCAGGGTTAAGGAAAGGGGGGAAAGAGGAAGAAGTGAAATTGGAGGAGAAGTCACGGAAAGAATTGGAAAAAGCAAGGTTTTGACATTTTCTATTGATGAAAGAAGGTTTGGTAAGTCGAAGAATAGATTTGGCACGATTCCGGACAGAGATGCAAAGATCATGGTTAGCAGGAGTGCGAAGGCTCTGGTACCTTTTGTGAGCTGCCTCTCTATCTTTAATAGCACGAGAACAATCGTGATTAAACCAAGGGTTTTTAGCATGAAGAGTAGAGAAAGTCCGTGGAATGTAGGCCTCCATTCCAGAAACAATCACCTCTGTGATGCGCTGGGCACACACAGAGGTGTCTCTCTCCTGGAAGCAGTGATCATTCCACGGGAAATCGGAAATGTACATCTTCTGGTCGTCCCACCGAGCTGAAGCAAAATGCCAGAGGCATCGCCTCTTCGGTGGGTCCAAAGGATGTACAGGAGCGATAGGACAGGATACATAAATAAGGTTGTGATCGGAGGAGCCCAACAGAGAAAACAGTTTGACAGAATAAGCAGAAGGATTAGAGGTAAGGAAGAGGTCTAGAATGCTGGTCCTGTCTCCAAGACGGTCGGTAATAGATGTAGGGTGCTGAACCAGCTGCTCTAGATCGTTGAGGAGAGCAAAGTTGTAGGCTTGTTCACCAGGCTGCTCAGTGAAAGGGGATGAAAGCCAAAGCTGGTGGTGAACATTGAAATCTACCAAACTGGAGATTTTAGCGATGGGAGAGTGAGTCAAAATGTGCTTCACTTTAGAGTTCAAGCAGTCAAAGAATTTTACAAAGTTAGTAGAGTTAGGTGAGAGATAAATAGCACATATGTATTTAGTAATAGAATGACAATGAAGTCTTAGCCAGATGGTGGAAAATTGAGAAGAAGCTAAATGACAAAAAATGATTGCAACCTTGTGGCAGAGCTGGTTGCAAATATAAGATGCACATTAGCAATGCTGGCAAACACGGGAGTGGTAGGTAATTTTATGAACTGAAAATTACACTAACTCATATTGGGTCATGACATAGACTCTGTATCCTTGACGGATGTCGGCGGAACCGCCTAAATATTAGACGCGCAAACTCTCAAAACAAAATTAAGGCGTCCTGACTTTATTTTATTTACCTAGCCTAACCAAATTTTGCATGTAGCCCCCCACTGGTAATGCGCATGGACCCATGAAGTCACATTTTCATTTCAGTTCGTTTTAGTATCAATAACAAATATAAAACATTTAAGCACCGCTAAAACACGACACTAACATCCCTTCTGCCCACTCAGTCTCTGCTTTTTAAAGCCACTGTTGCTTGAGAGAGAGAGAGAGAGAGAGAGAGAGAGAGAGAGAGAGAGAGAGAGAGATACTAAAAATATTAGCCTAATACATCTCCGGACTGATTTCTTTCGCGGTGAGTGCATTTATAGATATACTTTTTTTTTTTTTTTTTTACTTATTATCCTCACCTCTTATCAAATTTCATGCTCCTTGTTGCTTATATTAGACACCAGTTTTGAATAGCTATATGTAATACATTATTCACTCATAAGTCCACGAAGAATTTATAAAAGAGATGGTGGTATTTTTTTTAAGGATGTGAGGAAACCAGTGTTGTAGGTGGAATTCCTGAAGTGGAGAGAGAGAGAGAGAGAGAGAGAGAGAGAGAGAGAGAGAGAGAGAGAGAGAGAGAATTACTTCGCTTAACCGGAAGATTCAAAAACACCTTTCTACTTCTAACCTTCTATCTGATCGCCAGTATGGGTTCCGCAAGGGGCGTTCTACTGGCGATCTTCTTGCTCTCTTAACTGATTCTTGGTCATCCTCTCTTAGCCGTTTCGGTGAAACTTTCTCTGTTGCGCTAGACATATCGAAAACCTTCGATTAAGTCTGGCACAAGACTTTGCTTTCTAAACTGCCCTCTTTCAGATTATATTCCCCTCTCTGTTCCTTTATCTCCAGTTTCCTTTCCGGCCGTTTTATCTCTGCTGTGGTAGACGGTCATTGTTCTTCCCCTAAACTTATCAACAGTGGTGTTCCACAGGCCTCTGTCCTATCGCCCGCTCTCTTCCTGTTATTCATCAATGATCTTCTTTCCATAACTAACTGCACAGTCCACTCATACGCCGACGACTCCACTCTTCATTATTCAACTTCTTTCAATAGAAGGCCATACCAACAGGAAGTACATGACTCCAGGCTGAAGGCTGCAGAACGCTTAACCTCAGACCTTGCTATCATTTCCGATTGGGGTAGAAGGAACCTTGTGTTTTTCAATGCCTCAGAAAAACAATTTATCCACCTATCTACTCGGCACAATTTTCCAAATTCTTCAATAACACTCAGCTGTCACCTTCTTCAACACTAAATATCCTCGGTCTATCCTTAGCTCAAAATCTCAACTGGAAACTTCACATCTCATCTCTTACTAAAGCAGTTTTCTATTTGTTGGGCTTTCTGTATCGTCTCCGCCAGTTTTTCTTCCTTCTGTACAGGGGCCTTGTCCGCCCTCGTATGGAGTATGCATCTCACTTATGGGGGGGGGGGGGCCTCCACTCATACAGCTCTTCTGGACAGAGTGGAGTCTAAGGCTCTTCGTCTCGTCAGCTCTCCTCCTCCTACTGATAGTCTTCCGTCGCGATGCTGCCTCCTTTTCTATCTTCTATCGATTTTTTCACGCTGACTGCTCTTCCGATCTTGATAACTGCATGCCTCCCCACCTCCCGCTGCACACGACTTTCTACTCATGCTCATCCCTATACTGTCCAAATCCCTTTTGCAAGAGTTAACCAGCATCTTCACTCTTTCATCCCTCACGTTGGTAAACTCCAGAACACTCTTCCTTCATCTGTATTTCCTTCTGGCTACGACTTGAACTCTTTCAAGAGGAGGGTTTCAGGGCACATCTCCTCCCGAAATTGACCTCTCTTTTTGGCCACTCCCTTGTACTCTATTCAGGAGCAGTAAGTAGTGGGCATTTTTTCTTTAATATTTTTTGTATATGCCCTTAAACTGTTTCCTTTGCTGATACAACGGATGACAAGCTTGTATCAAACAACATAGTCACATCATTCTCGAACGATCTATATGTTATTTCAAGTTCATATAATTATCTCATTTCAGGTAGATTAGAAGACAGCTGGCTCTGCAAGTGGAAATAAAGGATAATTTAATAATGCACTGCATGTAAATAACGATTGATATTCAAAGTAACATGAAACTTCCGCAGTTGCGCTAGACATATCCAAAGCCTTCGATAGAGTCTGGCATAAATCTTTGCTTTCTAAACTGCCCTCTTACGGTTTCTATCCTTGTCTCTGTTCCTTTATATCCTGTTTCCTTTCTGGCCGTTCTATCTCCGCTGTGGTAGACGGTCACTGTTCTTCCCCTAAACTTATCAACAGTAGTGTTCCACAGGGCTCTGTCCTATCACCCACTTTCCTTCTGTTATTTAGCATTGATCTTCTTTCTTTAACAAACAGTCCTATCCATTCATACGCTGATGACTCCACTCTGCACTATTCAACTTCTTTTAACAGAAGACTTTCTCAACAGGAATTACAAGACTCCAGACTGGAGGTTGCAGAACGCTTAACCTCAGACCTTGCTATCATTTCCGATTGGGGTAAAAGGAACCTTGTGTCCTTCAGTGCCTCAAAAAAAAATCTCCACTTATCTACTCGACACAATCTTCAAAATACCTATGCCCTATTCTTTAATAACACTCAGCTGTCACCTTCTTCAACACTAAGTATCATCGGTCTATCCTTAGCTCAAAATCTCAACTGGAAACTTCACATCTCATCTCTCATTAAATCAGTTTTCTCGAGGTTTGGCTTTCTGTATCGTCTCTGCCAATTCTTCTTTCCCGCACATATGCTTTCCATTTATAGGGACCCTGTCTGCCCTCGTGTGGAGTATGCATTTCACGTGTGGGGGGGCTCCACTCAAGCAGCTCTCCTGGACAGAGTGGAGTCTAAGGCTCTTCGTCTCATGAGCTCTCCTCCTCTTACTGATAGTCTTCTACCTCTTAAATTCCGCCGCCATGTTGCCTCTCTTTCTATCTTTTATCGATATTTTCATGTTGACTGCTCCTCTGAACTTGCTAACTGCATGACTTCCCTCCCCCCCTCCCGCGGCCCCGCTGCACTCGATTGTCCACTCTTGCTCATCCCTGTACTGTCCAAACCCTTTATGCAAGAGTTAACCAACATCTTCACTTTTTATCCCTGACACTGGTAAACTCTGGAACAGCCTTCCTTCTGCTTTATTTCCTCCTTGACCTCTTTCAAGAAGAGTGTATCAGAACACCTTTCCACCCGAAATTGATCTCCTTCTTTGCTACTCTATACAGGTAACTCTCGATTTACGCGAGTATTGCGTCCTTGAAGAGGTCGCGTAAATTAAAAACAATGTAAATCAAACAAGAGGTAGGTTTGTCGAAAAATAAATACCGTATTTTTCGGCGTATAGCGCGCACCTTTTTCACATAAAAAATGCCTGAAAGTTTAGCCTTGCGCGTTATACGCCGAATGTACAAATTTTCTTCTTCTTTGGGGTGTTTTTAAGGGTCTGTTTTTCGTCTTATCCAATTACAACGGCAAACTTACCTTTATTATTGTTTATAATCCATCATAGTCCGTAGCTGTCTTATATGTTACCATAGAATACAGGGCGATCTAATAACTATTATACAAACATTAAATCTGTAGAGGATCGCCCATGCCTTGCTGTTATCCCGTTTTTTCCGACGGGTGCCATTTGTATGATCTTGATCTTGATGTCACAGGTGGCTTAAGATTGTATGACTAAGGAGCAATACAAGCTACATAAAAAATCATATTGGAAAAAAAATATCCATGTGTTCATTATTAATTATTAATATTAGTGAGAATAATGGGGTAAATATGATATCAGAAACTGTACATCATGAGTCTTGTACGAGGAGTTATTTCGCGCAATACCAGCCCGGCCGCCATTTGCATTGTTTACAAACCACACAACCACACCCATACAACAAACAGCTGCATGCCGCGTGTCACCAGAACCGCGTGAATTGTGTCTTGCCTAGTTGTCTGTCATAACCTACGAGTGATGGTGGGAACAATATGCTTATTATATCAGAAGCTGTGCATCATCAGTATGTTTACGGGGATGTCTTTATCACAACACCAGCCCAGCCGCCATTTTCATTGCCTTACTCAAGGACACTTGTCAATTCAAGTAGTACAGATTACGCCAAAAATATATATTTCGGGAAAGTGTACATCGTCAATGTTCTTAAACCATACATATTTGTGAGCATTTTAATAACTTTTTTTTCAAAATTGTTGTCTTAAAGTCTGGGGTGCGCGTTATACACCGGTGCAAATATGGTATTCACTTCATTCAGTGGAGAGAGAGAGAGAGAGAGAGAGAGAGAGAGAGAGAGAGAGAGAGAGAGAGAGAGAGAGAGAGAGAGAGAAAATATCCATATCACCGAGATATCCATTCAGGCACTCAGTCTCAGCCTCACTCATGTGAGAAAGAAATGAGGGCCACCATGAACGGCTGGCTAGTATTGGTACCGGTACCGAGCAGTCTGGTACCGGTACCGTACCGTATAGCTGGTATAATTAGTACCGGTACTGGCACCGGTACCTGCTCACCCCTATTGTTGAGTAGCGTGGCAGCGTGGGCACTGTATTGTTGTTCAAGTGGCGCGCGGGAAGAACTGAGCTTAGCTGTGTGGCCGCGGCACCGTGTGAGTCCAGTTGCGTGAGACATCTGGTGGCCACTCCATAAAATATCGCGTATAAGTAAAAAAAACGTGTAAATTAAACATTTATTTGGATTTTGGACCCCGCGTTATTTCAAAAACGCGTAAACCAAACTAGCGTAAATCGAGAGTTACCTGTACTATTTTATTTTGTGGGAGCGGCAAGTAGCGGCCTTTTTTTTTACACTCTTTTTGTTGATCTTGCGCCGACTTTTTTGGTTGTAAAAAAATATTGTTGAATGTGATGCTAGGCTATTTCGAGTATCATGCATGTTATTTACATGCAACACATCAACTTTCATTAAGCAAAGACACTTGCGAGCCATATATTACTTTATGTACCTGAATGAGATGAAATATGGGTATCTGAAAGGCTATAAGTCGTTCGAGTATGATCAGACTATACTGTTTGATGTACAAGAAGCTCTATCGTGTGCCTCTATGGTATATTATCGATGCAAATCGGCTTGTTTGCGGTGCAAGTAATAGGGCTTGAGGGTTTTATTTATGCACAAGAATTCAAATATATCAATGAAAATATAATGTTGATCTTCACGCAATTTCAAACTAACAATGCGCATCTGAAACATCTACGTTCACGAGTGGACAGATGGAATGAAACGGACTATAGTGGTCTGTCCTTCAATCTAAGTGACATTTTATTACTGCGATAGCACCCAAACTTTGAAATTCTAATTTAGTAAATATTAAGTTTAAGGAAGTGTTGGTCAACCTTGTTTTTAGATGAGTCAGTAATATTGCACTGGACCACTGAAGGTAGGAGCTTACTCCATTTTCGCACTGCAACGTTGGTGGAAAAAAAAAAATGATGCATTATTTTTCGTTCACAAAGTGTCATCGTTTACAAACAGTTTTGATTTGTTCACATTCTTTAAAACATTCTATCAGTTTTCCTTGGAGGCGACGGTTCTCAAGAGAGAACATGCTAAGGGTTGAGAGCCTTTCATCGTAAGGTTTATTGAACAAGGAAGGGATCATTTTTGTTGCCCGACGCTGAACACCTTCTAATTTAGCAATGCCCTTTGCATGGTGGGGGGAAAAGGTGGGGTCTGACTAAACTATTGTAAAGCGGAAGTATTATATCTTTATTATTTAATAAAATGATTATTTTAATGAAGCCCAGCAAGCTGGTCGCTTTATGTGCTGCGTCAATGAATTGCTGTGATAATTTGAGGTTTGACGCGATATTGACACCCAGGTCCTTGCTGCATTAGTTCTTTAAAAACATAGGAACATGAAGACGTAAGGAGTCGACAAGAGGCCGAAAGACCTGTACAAGGAACCACCTGTGATTCTAACCCCACCTAACATCACTGTCCATGAATTTATATAATCTATTTTTTTAATGTGACTATCGTATTGGAACTCACAAAATGACTGCCAAGTCTGTTCCACTCATCCACCATTCTGTTGGTTAACCAATCTTTGCCTATGCCTTTATTGAATCTAAATTTATCCAGTTTAAACCCATTACTACATGTCGTACCAGGTTCTCTTACCACCAAAACCTGATTAATATCCCCGTCTTAGAGCCATCAATCCATTTATAAACTTCAATCAAGTCTCCTAGCACCTTTCACCTTTCTAGAGAATGCACATTTATGGATGTTTGAATCTATCCTCATATGGTAAGTTTCTTTACCCGTGAATCGTCTTAGTCATCCTCCTCTGTACCGATTCTAACATTTTGATATCCATTCTATAGTAAGATAACCAGAACTGAAGCGCATAATCAAGATGGTCATAATAATGTAAAATATAGCTTGAGGATGACATCGGCGCTTCTGTTGTTTATAAATCCCTATACCCTGTTTGCTCGATTTGTAGCTTGAATGTATCGTGCCCTTGGAGAAAGATCAGGGCTCACTAAGACCCATAAATCCCTCTCACACAAATACCTGCTTATGGAAATGTCATTTGAGCAAAAACAATACCAGAGCCTTCGAACTCCCACTAACCATGATCTGTACATTTCCGCCCGGAATCGTGCCTAATCTATTCTCCGACTTACCAAAAACTCCTTCATCCATAGAAAATGTCAACACCTTGCTTTCTCTAATTCTTCCAGAGACTTCTGGCATCTAGCCAAAAATATCTCCTCCAATTCCACTTCTTCCTCTTTCCCTCCTCTCCTTAACCCTGACGGCAGCACTGCCGTCTCATCTATCTCTAAGGCTGAACTCTTCTCTCAAATTTTCTGTAACTCCACTCTGAACGATTCTGGGCATATTGCCCTCGTATGGAGTATGCATCTCACGTGTGGGGGGGCTCCACTCACACAGCTGTTCTGGACAGAGTGGAGGCTAAGGCTCTTCGTCTCATCAGCTCTCCTGCTCTTACTGATAGTCTTCTACCTCTCAAATTCCGCCGCAATGTTGCCTCCCCTTCTATCTTCTATCGATATTTTCACGCTGACTGCTTTTCTGAACTTGCTAACTGCATGCCTCCCCCCATCATGCGGTCCTGCCTGCACACGACTTTCTACTCAAGCTCATCCCTTTACTGTCCAAATCCCTTACTGTCCAAATCCCTTACGCACGAGTTAACCAGCATCTTAACTCTTTCATCCCTCACGCTGGTAATCTCTGGAACGATCTTACTTCATCTGTATTTCTTCCTGCCTACGACTTGAACTCATTCAAGAGGAAGGTATCAGGACACCTCTTTGGATTCTTTACAGGAGCAGCGAGTAGCGAGCTTTTTTTATAATTGATTCCTTTTTTTGTGTGCCCTTGTGCTGTCTCCTTTGCTGTAAAAAAAAATGAGGTGTTGTTCCTACCTACGCTCAAAATTCTGCACCTACAGACACTGAACTCCATCTGCCATTGCCCTCCCAATCGTACCATCTGTTTAGTTCATCCTGGAATACGATAGTGTCCTGATCTGATTCATTTACTAAACCAATCTTGAAATCATCAGCAAACTTACTGACATCACTACTAAGTCCTGTATTTAAATCACTGATATAAATGATAAACAACAGTGGACCCAAATACCAAACCTTGTGGGACCCCACTCGTAACAGCCCCAGTCACATTTTTTACCATTGATTTGCACTCTTTACTTCCAATTTCTAAGCCACGCCCTGACCCAGTTCAATACGTTCCCGTCTACTCCCTGAGCCTGTAATTCAAGCAACAGTCGGTGGTGAGGAACTTTGTCAAAAACGTTACTAAAATCAAGATATATTACATGACAGGTTTCATCTCTATCTATCGACTCAATTCCTATATTTTAGAAGGACAAGAGATTGGTAAGGTATGACGTACCTTTCGTGAACCCATGCTGCGAGTCATGAATAAGTTATGTTTCTCTAGATGATCTCGAATGCTTCTGGCTATTATCGACTCCATCGTCTTGTTGTAGCCGATATTAAGCTATTAGGACGCTAGCTAAAAGTAGCTGACCTGTCCCCCTCTTTCCATTATTCAATTATTCACTCACTTATCCACTCACTGACTCATTCTATCACTTCATCTCTTAACTCATTCACTCCCTCAGCCAGTCAGTCACCTTCCCCGTAGAGCTCAGTAATACTGTAGTTCTACAGACAGTAGCATGTTGTCACTCATTTGCACTTTTCTCCTTCCCTTCCTCACTCACTGACTCATTCTATCACTCCCTCACTAACTCATGCTCTCCCACAGCCAATCCTGGATGGTCAGGTACCATTGCGCGAGTCGACCGGTGAGGTTTCTTCCTTAAAACGCTTGGATACTACAGCATGGTCTGTAAATACATAACTCTAAAATTTTTAAGAACCCAAACAACCGCCAGGCTTTCCTCATGTGTCACTGAAAAGTCTGACTCAGCTTGGTTCGTAGTACGACTCGCATAGGCAATAGCACGATGTTTACCGCGAGCTGCATCAAAACAGCACCAAGTCCTAGGGCTTAAGCAGCTGTATAAATAGTTAAAGGGACGTTGTAGTCCGAGAATGCAAGAACTGGAGCATTGTTTAACGCTGACTTCAATTCTTTAAAACATTACTTTAGAGGCAAAGCAATTTTGGCAAAACCGTGTATGAAAGCCTGAAAGGACTATAATAGCCTAGCGAACCCAGAAGAGATCGAACTTTTTCAACGGTTTGGGGTTGCGGAAAATTATTTACGGCAGAAAATTATTGGCCATCGTGTGGATTCCATCTCCATCTACAGTGTGTCCTAAAAATATGATTTTTGCCTTTAAGAATTCACATTTAGTTAGCTTGGACGTTAGGACAGCTTCTCTTAGTTTAAGCAAAACAGCTTCTAACTAACTAAGTGACTGTCACCATCCTTGTTACAGATGATTAAATCATCTAAATATGCTTAGACTTCTTTGCCTATCATGTCCGAGAATAATGTGATAATAATCCTATGGAAGGTAATCGGTGGTCTTTAGGCCAAAAGGCATTCTCAGCCAATCAAAATGACCGTTTGGGGTACTGAAGGCTGTTATTTCTCTGGATTCAGCTGCCATAGGCACCTGCCACTAGCCACTTAAAAGATCAAAACTACTTAACATTTTATTTCCTTGCCCAGGGACATTAACAAAACGTGCAAAGGGTACCTATCACCCTCAATTACCTCATTTACCTTCCTGAAATCGATGACAGGCCTGTAACTTCCGTCCTTTTCAGGGACTAGAAACAAAGGTTAGTTCCACGGTGATCCGGAATGCTGGATAACACCTTGTTCCAACATATATTTAATATATTCATCTACAATCTGCCTTTGACTGTGTGGCAGTCTATTTGCTGGAATATACATGTCTCTTTCTGTTAAGTAATCCTTCATCCATTCATTGACCTTTCTGCCCATTCCATTGTGTGTGTGTGTGTGTGTGTGTGTGTGTGTGTTTACCTAGTTGTATTTACTTAGTTGTGATTTACAGGAACGGGGCTATGCACGTGCAGTCCCATCTTTCCAACTACTACCGTCTAATTTGGCCTTAAATATGCTTACTGACTTAGCCTACACCACTTCCCTCTCCAGCCCATTCCAGACCCCCACACATCTCTGCGGGAAGCTGTTCTTCTTGATGTCTCTTCTACAATTTCCTTTTCTCAACAGTTTTCCATTTCCTCTTAAGTTTCTCTCTTCTTTTATCAAAAGGTCATGTCTGTCCAATTTCTCTAGACCATTCATCTTCCTATACACCGCTGTTAAATCTCCCCTTTCTCTTCTAATTTCCAATGTTGGGAGGTTCAGCCTCAGCAATCTTTCTTCATACGGCAGGTCGCTCAGACTAGGTGCCATTTTTGTTGCCGTTCTCTGTATCCTCTCCAGTTTTCTAACGTGTTTCTTAAGTGATGGCGACCAAGCCACTGATGCAAACTCTAGTCTATGGCGTATCAAGGTCACAATTAATTTTCTTACCATGTCCTCATCAATTTATGTGAACGCTGCTCTGATGTTCCTGAGCAGGTTGTGTCTCAGCTGATATTTTATTCACATGTCTTTCAGGAGACAAGTTCTCTGTGATCATCACTCTTCTGTCTTCTTGTCTAACTTATCCTTACCCAACTTATAATGTCCCTCTACTCTCATTCCAGTCTTTCCAAATTCAATAACACTGCACTTTTTGGTATTAAATTCCATTTCCCATTTCCTGCTCCATTACCACACTGTGTCCAGGTATCTCTGGAGTAGCAAGCAGTCCTCCTCTTTTTCCACTCTTCTCATTATTTTAGCGTCATCGGCAAACAGACTCATATAGCTATCCACGCCTTCTATCATATCATTAACATATGCTGCAAACATAATTGGGGCCAACACAGAGCCTTGCGGAACTCCACTCATGTCATTTTTCCAACTTGATTTTTTGTCTAATAGTTGTTCTCATCATCCAGGGAGGGGTGGGGAAAGGGTACCAGGGAGGGGGTGGGGATGGGGTACCAGGGAGGGGGTGGGGAAAGGGTACCAGGGAGGGGAGGGAAAGGGTACCAGGAGGGGGTGGGGAAAGGGTACCAGGGAGGGGGTGGGGAAGGGGTACCAGGGAGGGGAGGGGAAAGGGTACCAGGGAGGGAGGGAAAGGGTACCAGGGAGGGGGTGGGGAAGGGGTACCAGGGAGGGGGTTGGGAAGAGGTACCAGGGATGGGGGAGGGAATGGGTACCAGGGATGGGGGGTGGGGAAGGGTACCAGGTAGGGGGTGGGGAAGGGGTACCAGGGGAAGGGAACCAGGGAGGGTGGTGGGGAAGGGGTACCAGGGAGGAGTGGGGAAGGAGTACTGGGGGAGGTAAAGGGGTACCAGGGAAGAGGTTGGGGGAAGGGGTACCAGGGAGGTGGGTGGAGGAATGGGTACAGGAAGGGAGTGGGAGACGGGGTACCAGGGAGGGGGTATGGGAAGGGGTACCAGGGAGGGGGGTGGGGGAAGTGGTACCAGGGAGGGGGTGGGGAAGGGTACCAGGGAGGGGGTTGGGGAAGGGGTATCAGGGATGGGGTGGGGAAGGGGTACCAGGGAGGGGTGGGGAAGGGGTACCAGGGAGAGGGTGGGGAAGGGGTACCAGGGAGGGGGTGGGGAAGGGGTACCAGGGAGGGGTGGGGAAGGGGTATCAGGGATGGGGGTGGGGAAGGGTACCAGGGAGGGGTGGGGAAGGGGTACCAGGGAGGGGGATGGAGGAAGGGGTACCAGGGAGGGGTGGGGAAGGGGTACCAGGGAGGGGGTGGGGAAGGGTACCAGGGAGGGAGTGGGGAAGGGGTATCAGGGATGGGGTGGGGAAGGGTACCAGGGAGGGGTGGGGAAGGGTACCAGGGAGGGGGTGGGGAAGGGGTACCAGGGAGGGTGGGGAAGGGGTACCAGGGAGGGTGGGGAAGAGGTACCCAGGAGGGAGGGGGTTCATGAATGAGGGTATCAAAGGGGTGAGAAAGGGTATATCTGTGTTGCTCTTGAAAGGGTATATATGTAAGGGTTGTAAATGGGTATCGATATTTCATCACTAAAAATACCCTTTTTCTACCCCTCTACTACCCTTTTCTTCTGAGAGTGTATCATTTGTTTATATTCCCGCAACCCCATACGCTTGTTCATGGGGGCACATACCCTACTACATAATGCCTCCTTCTTCCTTCAGCACCCACAATTTTCACTTTCAACACCTCTGTCAAGCCTTCACCCTCAATTACCTCCTCCACCCTAATGCCTTTTTTAACCATCAACATCACACCTCCTCCCTGTTTTATCTTTCTGTCTCTCCTCCGGCTTTACACCTGGCAATTCGCGGCTGGCAATACAGGCGCGGCAGCATTTTTGGTCTGGGTCTGGGTCTGGGAGCTCTTCTCGCGGCAAGTTCTCTGCAGCTGAGCGTGTCCGTCTTGTATTGCCGACTGGCGGCCAGGTAAACAACATGTCGGCGCCAATAAAACAAGAAATGACAGATGCAGATAACAAGATTTGGAGCCGGGAGGCCGAGGTGGCATTGCTAGAGGAAGTGAGACAGCATCGACACTTGTGGGACCCACAAGATAAGCTCTACAAGAAGCAGAGTCTGCGCAAAACAACTTTTGAGAGAGTGGCAGCAACATTGCGGGAAATGTATATCTCTTTGCGAGATATCGAAGGAGGTATAAGGAACGGTTATTTTCGTGTATTATATAATCACACTATGTAATGCCTGGGGGTTGGGATGGCATGTTCCTCCCTTCTCCTTTGTTGTTAAATGCAACAATAAACAATCAATCAATCAATCAATACTACTTATGATAAAACTCGTTTACTTAAAGTATTTCTACAATATTAGGTTGATGGACCAAACTCATTGTGGTTTTAAGATATGGTAGTAGCCTTTTGGGGTGTCTGGGGTGAATTCATGCCCTTGCATTTACTAGCAGTTTACGTCTTGATGCTCCCGGCGGCTCCACGTGTGAAGGTACTTTCTCCAGAGCACCCAGCCGGTCTAGCCTAGATCGTCGCGGCTGTATTGCCGGCCAGGAATTGCCACGTGTAAAGTGTGTGTGTGTGTGTGTGTGTGTGTGTGTGTGTGTGTGTGTGTGTGTGTGTGTGTGTGTGTGTGTGTGTGTAATTCACCGCTACCTGATCACGTGTTGGACTCGTAATCGCCAGCAGCAGGTACCCTCCCGACATGAGCAAGTGCTCTTTATGGTCGATCTCTGGGTACTGCCAGGACCTCACACACCACACACCCCATCCCCTTTGCTCAAGGGAGGATAGTAACCACTCCTAGTCAACGGAAAGAATCCGGCCTGAGCGGGCTCGAACCGTCGCCCTGTCATACCGTTAAGCCTGGCAGTGTGTGTGTGTGTGTGTGTGTGTGTGTGTGTGTGTGTAGTTCATTCATCACAGACAGAGCACGAGTCTCTCTCTCTCTCTCTCTCTCTCTCTCTCTCTCTCTCTCTCTCTCTCTCTCTCTCTCACACACACACACACACATACACACACACACACACACACACACACAGAGCGAGAGGGAGGTCTGTAGGTGACATATATATTTAAATTGACTTTTGCAATGTTTACTCGCACGCACAAATGTTCAACGTTACTGTTTCCCGGTGTTTTGTCAGTGGGTTGCAAATAGCTTTTGACATAAAGGGCGACGCCACCGCCTCTACGGTTTACACGATCTTTGTTGAAGAGTCTGTAGCCATCTATGTTGTATTCGGAACTTAAATCAATATATGTGGTGTCGATAAATGTTTCGGTTATAGCAATTATGTCAAAATTTTCTGTTAGAGCAAGACATCTCAGTTCATCAAATTTGTTTCTTAGGCTACGCGCATTGAAACTAAGGATTTTTAAGTTATCTAGAGGCTTGGTAATAGAGGTGGTGGTACTTGCGGGATCACGGTTACGGGTTTGTTGCGATGCACGGTGTCTATTTACACGGGCGGGGTGGAGGGACGTGGCTGTGACTCGTTTTTTGCTCGGATGACACGTACTGCGTCGGTGAGAAGCCTTCCGAATCTGGCTGCCCCGATGGGAGAAAGGTGCAATCCGTCCCTGTGGAAGAGCTCACTTTGTCCATAGAAACTGTCCCATGCGTTGAAGAACTCCACGTCAAGCTACCCCGGTTGTTTAGGTTGAAGGCCTTACTGAAAAAGTCGCTCTCCGCCCAAGTCCGTGGTAGAACTCCTGAAATCAAAATGTTAGGGGATTTGGACTTATACTGCTGGAAGAGCCTACGGTACTTCTCCAGGAGTTCCTCAGACCGGGTCGTGGTGACGTCGTTCGTACCTGTGTGAATAACAAACAGTGAATCATTAGTAGCCTGGGGGGAGATCTCCTCAAGAGCAGCAGTTATGTCGTTGATCCCAGCACCAGGATAGCAATAGTTCCGTCTTCGACGAGGAACTCTGCCGCAGAACTCAACAACCTGCTGGCGAATCATGGAGTACCCACGAGGGAGGTGCTCTCCTGTTCGTCCTCCTCCTCCAGAATGACAAACCTGTTGAAGCAATGAACAGGATAAATCGCTTGTCTGGCTGGTTTGACTCCTCCGTTCACGACGGTGAAGCCATCATCGTCGGTGCCACTAGCATCTTCCTGCTGCGTGGTGTTGTCCGCTGGTGTCGACGGTACCGCTGAGGGCAAGGGGGCGCTTGGAGAAGGGTTTGGCCTGGATGAATTCCTGCAAGGAGGCAACAGTGCGAGAAAGCTCTATTATTTTATTCTGACCTGCTTCCACCTTCTCTTCTTGCTCCTGCAGTCTTGTCTCGAGATGCTGCCTCCTGCCTGCCAGTGCCTCAGCCTCAACACGAGTCCAACGCCAAGAGATGAAGATGATGTGTTGGAAATTACAGCAGCTTGTGTAGAGGCAGGGCCGCTGGGTGGGAACTGGGAGCGGGCAGGAGCAGCATTACTATAGTCCATCGACTCTAACTTAAAATTCAGCCCAGTAGCTTGGCCCGGGGAAACCCCCATTGTTTACAGATCTAGCGATGACCTACGCATGGCGTTCTGTCTCACTGTTAGTCTGTACGTTATCTATTTATAGAAAAAAAAATATATATATATATATATATATATATATATATATATATATATATATATATATATCAAATATATATATATATATATATATATATATATATATATATATATATATATATATATATATATATATATATATATATATATATATATATATATATATATATATATATATATATATATATATATATATATATATATATATATATATATATATATATATATATATATATATATATATGTATATATAATACGACTGCGTGGTGTTATGAATGAATTGGGATTCGAGGGAAAGACAACGACTCAGTAAACCTTCCATATCACTTGGCAACGTGGCTCATGCAACGTTGCCGCCTGACGGACCTTGGCAACAGGCCGGAAGCTCCTGGAGACAGGCGCCTCATTCTGGCGCCCGACGCATCTGATTGGCTGTTCAGCAGCGCGTCTGTGATTGGTTCACTTCGCCTCCCATCTCTCTCTAGCTCTCGATGACGTCATTTGTAAACAAAACCTGGCGGGATATCATAGCATAGACTGCTCAACATAGACTCATTCATTTCCCGGCTAATATCATTGTCTCCTTAGACATTTACATTACTCCACATAGTGTGATGCAGTGCCTACACGTTCTACAGTAGTAATACCACCGCGGCACCGCCACAACGGTAGAGAGGGATGACCTGATGCCGCTATCCCGACATGGTATACCTCCACCACAGCCTGTAACAGTGGCTGTTCATCTTCACCCACACCTGGTAAGAATGATATCATTTTGTTTCAAGTGGGGATAGACAGGGTATGAAAGAATTAGTGGAATATAAAATCAGTTAAGAATGTATGTAGTAAAACTTATAACATGACTGGCTGACCGCCTTGCTATATGCGTTTTCTTTACTTATTACCACCGCAATTTTAGTATATGTACCATTGAAGCAAATTAGGTAGGAATAAAAATAGCAAGGCTGACACTTGTGCATGAAACTTTGCTGCTGTAGGTACTTCCGCCAGAGGTTTCGCCACCTATAGGTGTTCGATCGCGCATTAGTTTCGGTACCTAATCATCTCATTTGAATATGCTAATCCCGACTTCATGAAGATTAATTTATCTTGAATCAGGCGGGGGTAGTGGGTGCAGCCCCCCACACGCAGGAGAATGTCAGATTTAACTGGTTGAGGATAGCCTTAGTTTAACTGGTTGGAGTGCGAACACCAGCTGGTGACGAAACCTCTGGATAGCCTTCCGCCCCGTCCCCTCGCTCTAGCCTATAATTATTAATCCCACCTGTCATCCCTATCTGTACTCTCATACAAGCGACTTTGGTTATACTATATAACAAGTCCGCGTTACTTACAACAATAAAACTTATATAATCATTACAGCACACTGAGGCCATGTCGTAGATGCAAACATTTTTAGGGGGACGTGTTTAGTATGGCTGTAATAGCTCCGGGAATGTGCTGCGTCTCTCACGTTTTTCTAAGTCGAGAGAGAGAGCTCTGTCGTAAATGAATGTAAACAATACACGATTTTCTCTTCTTGGGTCTTTTCCGTTTGGCGTACAGCGCTAAAAAAAAGGTACTGTGACGTTAGGTTAGCTTAGGTTAGGTTAGGTTAGGTTAGGTTAGCAACCTGTCGGGGGGGTCCAGGGGGGCGCAGCCCCCCGGTTAGGTTAGGTTAGGTTAGCTTAGGTTAGGTTAGGTTAGGTTAGGTTAGGTTAGCAACCTGTCGGGGGGGCCCAGGGGGGCGCAGCCCCCCGGTTAGGTTAGGTTAGGTTAGGTTAGGTTAGGTTAGGTTAGCAACCTGTCGGGGGGGGTCCAGGGGGGCGCAGCCCCCCGGTTAGGTTAGGTTATCACTCATATATGCCTCCCCCCCCCAAAACCCCGATTCCCCACAGTTCCCCAAGTTTGCTGGAGGGATTGGGGGGGTGTGGGTAGAGAATGGGGACGCGGACTTATTATAAACAATTACCGCGACTTTTAAAGGAAGGTACCTACCTAGTGACTCAGCACTTCGTACATGTTTACTTAACAAATTCCAGTCGTTCACCACTGTCTGTGAACCACTATCTACCTATGTGTGTCCTGCATCTAAGTTTTTCCAGCTTATACCCATTAGGTACCACTAGTCCTGTCCTGGCTACTAATTCTTATTACCTTTTTTTTTTATCAGTGTTTCCTTTATTAATTCCTTTTACCCAGTATCTTGGCCTTATTTTTAGCTATAATACACTATTCCTTGGGGCGTAGGTCACTACTCACTTGAAGTCCCAAGTCCCTCACACTATATGACCTCCCTATGGTAGTGCAATTTAATGTGTAGTCTACAGGCCTATTACCTCTACCTACCTACCTTTACAGAGGTTTCGTCACCCGTAGCGTTTGCACAAGAGGTTTTGCTACCTAACAGGGATTTGGTTTAATACAGTGTGGTTTCGATACCTGCACGTTTCGCTCTTTATAGATGTTTCGATAATGGAATGTTTAGACTGATCTTACCATAACTCTTCCGCTTTCTTGTGTGACTTGATGTGCTAGGCAACTTAGGCCATATAGTAGTACTTTGGTATTGCTGGGTCAGGATGACCCTGGGTCTCTAGGCATGTCCATTGTCACGCGGTGGGACATAGGTGTAGAGCACCAAGATACCTAGTCCCATGATATGGGCCAGAAACCCCGATTTACACATGGTACCCATCACTGCTGGGTGGGCACAGGCTTAGGGTACTGAAAAAACACCTAAGAAATTTTGCTCCACCCAGGAATTGACATGGGATTGCTCAGTTGTGAAGCAAACACGCTACCATTATGTCATGGAGCACCCCAAAGCTAAGTAGAGACAATGGATATGACCTAGAATAATGTAACAGTAAAATAGGTATAAGTAAATAATAAATAAATCCACCCCTAACTTCCCTGTATCTCTTTCTAGCTAACCAACCCTCTAAAAATTTAAGGGTAGTTTTGCTTAAATATTTTGTCGTATTATAACTGGGTTCAAGTCATTTAGGTCGTGATCCCTTTAGGCTGAGAGTCGTTTAGGCCATGATCCTTTTAGGCCGAGTTGTTTAGGCCGAGAGTCATTTAGGCTATGATCCCTTTAGGCTGAGAGTCATTTAGGCTGTGATCCCTTTATGCCAAGAGTCGTTTAGGCCATGATCTCTTTAGGCCGAGAATCATTTAGGCCATGATCCCTTTAGGCTGAGAGTCGTTTAGGCCATGATCCCATTAGGCCGAGAGTCATTTAGGCTGTGGTCCCTTTAGGCCGAGAGTTATTTGGGCCGTGATCTCTTTAAGCTGAGAGTCGTTTAGGCTGTGATCCCATTAGACCGAGAGTCATTTAGGCCGTGTTCTATAATTAAAACAAGTAAGAAAAATAATAATTTTATTCATAGGTAGCCCTATACTGTTGTCCTTAGGTAGAATTATACACAACACATTTACATGTCTTTTTTTTTAATTTAACACATTCAAATAAGCGACTACTCAACATGAGGACCAGTCCTTTTCCTGATGTATGTAAACCAACACCCCACTTGATACATATATCCCAAATATCTTTTCATTGGTGAGCATTCATAGGTAAGGAGCAGACAGGTGTTTGCATGCAGAGGTGTAACCAGACCGAGATTAGCAAACAGCTGAACCAGAAAGTGGCGAAACCTCTGCAACCTGTTCTGGTTCACTCCCAGGAACTGGAGGTCTGTTGCTATCGGGTTTCCTGGCAGACAGCAATTCTTTCTCCCTCCTCACTCCATCTGGCCTCCCTACCAGGTTTAACCCAGTTTTAGGGAACCCCTCCACCCTTGACCTCTGCCTGGGGAATGGCCCTATCCTCCTCGCTAATGTTACAACAAGCCTGTTCATGGATAGTGGCCATCTTCCTGTTGTGACTTCTTTCCTAACAGTTCCCCCTCCCCCTTCCCGGTCATGCAGATCCTATTGGTCTTCTCCACTCAGTGTCTGTTTTTCACCCCAACAGATCCACATTAGCTGACCTGTTGGATGGTTCTACTGCTCCCAGCCTGGCTTCCAAAGCAGTCAACCTTACCAGGACCTTCTTACAAAGTCCAGCCATCTACAACAAAGGTCCACATGTAACCTGAAGCTGTACCGCTTACTCCATCTTTGGGCTCTAGAGGCTGTGGTGTCACAGCCTGCACAGCCATCAAAACTCCAAGAAGAAGAAGAACATTGACTTAACAATGGCAGGACTGGATAATCACAGTCAAAGTAGTACTGTTATGAATCCTCACGCTCATGTATTCGTGAAGTGTAATTTCTGCAACAAAGACTTCACCAAAGACTGGAGCAGGAAAAGACATGAAAAGAAAGTTCATGGTGTAAACACCACAGACAACTATGAAGTGGCAGAGATAACAATTCCTGATGCTTCAAAAGTGTGCACTTACTGCGATAAAGTTTTTTCCACCTCCTGTAACAAACGAGCTCATGAACGTCGACAGCATGGTGTGAACCCTGGCCCTGTATCCCATTCAGATGGCCCAACTATTGTGCAATGTACAGAATGCAATGTGACTTTTGCTACCCTTACTGCTTACAGGGAACACCTTTCTTTAGTCCATGACATTGAGATTCACAAAGCTCAGCATGAGTTTACTTCTGAGGAAGGTAAGCTGCATTGGTTAAGGAAATGTGGTTAGTTAAAGCAGCTATTCCTAATTTAAGAAAACTGACAAACTGAGTTGGCATTATCCTCATATGAGTTATGACCAGAGATGGGCAGTATTGTATTTTAAAAGCATTTAAATACATTTTGTATTTAAAAATTTTACAGTATTTAAATAAATTTTGTCAAGGTATTTGGTTTACTTTTTTCAAATACATATTAAAATACGTTTTTTATATTAGTTTTATAATAGGCAAATTTTGTGCAGTCACAAAATTGACTTGATATCGTCTTTACTTGTCTAGTCCTATGAAAATCCAAGTTAAGTTGCCCTGTCCTCCACAAAACATGACATGTCCCTTATCTGATGATTGTTGCTGGGCAGAGTGTCACACGTAAAAACATCAATTGGTATATTTTGTAGGCCTATGGCCCTCTACCAAGTTTTTATGATAATATTAGTCATGTTAATATTAAACAGGGACACATCCAGGGGGTAGTTTAGGCCGGCCCCGGGCTTCAACACTCCTCTCTCAGCAGATCCTTTGTGGAACAGTAAAAGTATGATAGTGGATGGTAGGCTTGTAGGTGGTAAAATAGATGTGACTGCAGTACAGATAATTAATTTTAAACGTCTAATGAGGAAGAAGACAATTGGGGAAGCTACTGTATCAAATATGGGTATGGGAGCAGGTGGAAAGCCCGCTTGTGTGCAGAAAGAAGTTGATAGAGCATTAGTAGAAAACAATATCTAGGTTAGAAATGTGGTAAAACTGCAGGTATGTATGGATTAGCCCCATAAATTTTTCTATGGAGATGTAGTGGTAGGGTGGACATCATATATGTGTAAACTTGTGTGGAGGCAGAAAAAAGTTCCGTGGGAATGAAGGAAGGCAATAATTGTGCATTTCTACAAGGGTAAAGGTAGTGAGTGAGTGCAATAGCTATAGAGGGACTATAAAGTTCAGTGTACCTGGGAAAGTTTTGGGGAGATTACTGATCGAGTCTGATCTGAGTCTATGGAATGTTCTAAGAATATATGATATAGGAGGATAGTTTTTGGAGGCAATTAAGACATTTTATAGAAGGACACGTTCATGTTTGAGGGTGGATGGAAAGCTTAGTCAGAGATTCGACATAAGAGTGGAAGTAAAGCAGGGATGTGTGATGTCACCATGGCTGTTTAATGTGTATTTGGATCGTTGTATGAGGGAAATGAAAGCCAGAGTGGGGAATATAGGAGCAAGTCTATGTAGGTGACAGTAAAAAAAAATACCAAAACAATTAATTCTCCACAGATTTCTTGAGATGGAAAGACTGTATGGAACTGGACATTGGAGTCAATTACACGGCTCATTCTGGACCAAAGAAATCATGTGATGGCACCAAACAGATATTCTACTGTCGAAGATCAGGTGTTCAGTCAACGAAGATTTCCAGTAAGAGTCGTGCAGAAAAGAGCCAAGGTAAATAATCTTGTATATGTAAATGGATTAATTAATCTCAGTAATAAACCTTACACTATTTTTTATAGGTGCTAAAATGTGGGGTTACCAGTAATGGGCTAGAAAAATTAAGTCCCCTTGTTCTTCCCTCACACACCTAATTATTTTTTTTTTTTCATTTTAATTCTAACAGGTACCTGTAAGATGGGGTTTTACTGCACCTCATCAATTGAAGTTGTGAAGAAGGATGAAAAGATTTGTGTAACCTTTTACTCTGACCATCGTGATCACAACCTTGATTTTAACAGCCAGGTTCACATGACACTTCCCAAGAGTGAACAGGATAAGATTGCAGGTATGTAATGCACATAAATTATCTAGCTAGAAAATAACAGTATATATATATAGGTTGTCCCATGAGTTAAGACACATGCTTACTTTCTTGCTTTATCAAGATATGTTACAAGTTGGATCTCCCAAACTCGGCATGGCTGGGACCAGAGGCGTGCCGAGTATTGGAAATCCAACCTGTAATTCAGGTTATTCCATGACAAAAGCAATTTATATATGCTCATTTGATCTTTTTTGCTTCATTTGCAAAAAAAGGTCATGTTATACTTGAGGTGAGATGGTTTCTTGTGGAATCCGGTTATGACCAACACGTAAAAGTGGGGAAAAAAAGTGTAAATGAAACATTTGTTGGGATTTTGGACACCACGCTGACGTGAAATTGCGTAAATAGAAACCACAGTAATCGAGGGATACCTGTATATATATATATATATATATATATATATATATATATATATATATATATATATATATATATATATATATATATATATATATTTATATACAGTGACACCTTTTTGGCGTCATAGCTTAACCCATTCACTCCTGGATATATGAATATATTAACAATGACTAATGTTTTATCTTGTGATGAAATAATCATAGCTGCAAAGCGTAAGTGTAAATTTTCGATTATCTCAACATGTATTTCCTTACCTACCACTCAAACTCATAAGCCCCAGTACATTGTTATACTTATGATGATTATAGTGCATTTATTAGCAGACATGGGGTAATCATTATCTGTGCTGACAGTGGACCTCCAACTTGCCAAGAGTTAGAAATCTATTGTATGAGTATGTACCTTATGAACTATTAATATTGTACTACATTACTAATAAATACTGCACATGCATTTCGGCACTTTCTTTCAAAATGTTGTGGTACAGTATAAATTGATATTATTCATATCATATTTAGTAAATATGGTAAACGAGTATGAAATGTGCAAGTTCACCTTTTAGCTCTTCCTATAATCACGACTGTAATTATGATTAATACAGCAAGTAATTGTAATCATAATCAATTACATCTAATTTTATTGTATTCTTAATCGTAATTGTGAAAATATGAAGTAATTATAATAGTCATCAATTGCATAACATAGGTAATTGCCCCATGTCTGTTTATTAGTATTTACAGTAATTTCTGCATGCTAGATTATTTACCTTTGCTGCTGTTGTAACTTTGGGCTATAGCACACCTCTCCTTGATCTTCTGGTACCAGGGACTCTGAATGTTTTTGAATCCTAGAAACGCCCCTACTTACAACATCATCCATATAGATACCAATTTATTACAATTACTATAATAATTTCCATTTCTATTACAGTTAAGTTTGCAGGAATGAGTCAAGGCGGTAGCTGGCCTGTTTTCAGTATCTAATTATCATAACTGCCTCTAAATCTATGTAGCTACACTTCTTGTACGCATGATCAGAGACAGTGATTGAGTTTAACTAATGCCAGTATGTTTTACATTTTTATAACTTATTTTTCTTTACTAAGTAAGATATTTCTTTCCAGGTATGATTACACAAGGGATCGAACATGACATAATTTTGGACAGAGTGCGGGAGTCAGCAGGCAGTAATCGAATGTCTTTCTTAGAAAAGAAGGATATAGATAATATTTGTGTTAGGTATGGATTGAATAAAACCCACAGCAGACACTCTGATGACAGCACAAGTGTACGATTAATTGTTAAAGAAATGCAGGATGCCAATGAAGTCTTGTATTTCAAAGATCAAGGAGATGTAGATTCAGATAATCCTGAAATACCATCCAAAGAATTTGTATTAGGTTTTATGAAAGGGGGACAAGAATTAATATTTTCTACCCAGATGAAATCTTGTGACAAGATACAGGTATGCATGGATTCAACTCATTGCATTAGCCAATATTCAGGATTCCAGTTAACCACATTAATGATTCTTACTGATCTCAATAAAGGTTTCCCAGTAGCTTTCCTTATCAGCAGCAGTGTAAATACCAGTATTCTGAAGGCTTTCTTAAATTCAGTGAACAATCGTATGGGTCAAGTGAGAGCATATACTTTCATGAGTGATGATGATCCAGTTTTAGAAATGCTTGGGATGCAACCATGGGTAGAGATATGAATTTACCTGTTAAATATATCAACTGTAGCTGGCACACAGACAGGTCATTCAGAAAGAATATTGCATCCAAGATTAGTGCACCATTCATGGAAAAACTATCAGTTTATCAAATGGTCAGAGTTCTCATGGATGAACAAGAAGAAAATGAATTTCACAAGCAATGTAAGGGTTTTCTCAGCTATTTGTTAGAAGCTGGTTTTGAAAGATTTCATGATTATTTCAAAGAAAATTATCTTTGTGAGAACAAATTCAGTTATGGCCACAGTGCTATCGTGAGGGTGCAATTCTAAACACAAACAATCATCTAGAGAGCATGCATAGACTTTTGAAATATGTATATTTGAAAGGTAAAAAAGTTAAAAGATTGGATTACACAATACTAGCTTTAAATAAAATGGTGAAGGAGAAACTTTTTAAGAGAATGGTAGACTTGATGAAGAAAATAACTGGAAAACCTTTCAGAGAGAGACATGAAAAAGGCATGAAGCTCGAAGTTACTCAGGAGGATCATGGCCTTTTCACTGTGTCCTCTGAATCTTTTGAAAATAAGCTTTATGAGATACAGACAAATAATCCTACTTGTGAAGTATGTAGGGAAAGGTGTCCAGACTGTCATGTCTGTAAATGCATGTATGTGTGCACATGTGATGACAATGCTAAAGGTATGAAGAACATATGTAAGCATATACATGCAGTTGCAGAATTTTTAAGAAATAAGTCACAGATAGCTAAACCAAAGTTGCCAACAGAAGAAATTGAAAAGATCCATGATGTTGTAAGTAATGAGGAAATAGCCAAACCTAAGGTGTCAACAGAAGAAATTAATATGATTCATGATGTAAGTAATGAGGAAACCTATGATAGACAAGTTGTGAAATACCAGGAACAATTGAAAAACAAAATTAGGTTACAGCTTCTCCCAAAATGTAGTGAAAGTAAGGACCTTCAAGTTTTGAAAACTGCTAATAGCTTGTTGTGTAAGTTAATTGCAACATTAGATGCTGGCACGAGTTATCCACCAAACAACAGTAACTGGCCTGTGGATGTGACAACTGTTTCAGAGCCAGGTAATAAAAATGTGTTAAGCAAGACCGGTTGTATTCGACAAGGAAGAAAACGAGAAAATATAGGTATGTGCTTAAAAAGCCTAGTTCAAAAGCAAGATTAATAATTGGGAGAGACTTGCAAAGTCTGAGTCTGATGTAAGTGTTCCAGTACTATCAGAAGGTAGAATAGACGATGAACATAGTTATTGAGGTATTAAGGTCTAAGGTGTGATCGAAAAATGTGTCAAGTTAAAGGTGTACCTATCTCATGTCTTTCTACCATAGTCCACAAATTTTTCAGTAACCCTTTGTATTAAAAGCAATGCTAGTGTATCAAGGTAAAAAAAAAAGTAGATGCTTTTGTCTTATGTATTGAATCCTATGTCCACTGAGTGGTCTGTTTACTTTAATGTTTGAGGATTATTATATTAACCAAAGCTGGGTATACTTGTATGTAGTATGTAATTCTGATATGTGTCTGATATGTGGTTTTTGGCACTGGCCAAAGGGAAAGGATAGTGTCAAGGAAAAAGTCGTAGATGCTTTTGTATTATGTATTGAGTCCCATGTCAGTGAGTGGTTTCCTTACTTAAATTTATTTTTGAGGATTCGGTATTATCTCAACCAAGGCTATACGTACTTGAATGTACCATGTTCTTCTGGAATGTGTCTGATATGTGGCCTTTGCCTCTGGCCAAAGGGAAATGATAAAACAACCTATTAAAAATGAGCATGTCAGGATTGTCATCGCAATTAGCAAAAGTTTTTGTTACATAGTGGGGGGGCCAATGTGCAGGATTTAGCTCCCGTTGAATTTGCCTGTTAATTTTTGGCAATGGTTATAAATGTGTTCTATAGATATAGAGGATGTAGACAAATGATGTCGCCATTTTTTATATTGACCTTGAATGACCTTGCACTAGGGTAAAAGGTCAAGGTCAAGTTCACACCAAATCATGAGCTACCATCATTCTGTACGCAGGTACTTGAAGATGTAACACCATTTTTGTGTCACAAATCACACACCAACAGTGTCCTGTATAATGTTTTTGAGGTGGCAACAATTTCCCAATTAATTATTAATTAAATTAATTACAGTGAGTGGGGCACTCCTACCAGCCACAGACAAGAGCAAGCTCATGGCTATCCTTGAGGAGCTGCCCAACCAGAAGAAACCTGATGATGATCTGCAACCACAGGAAGTCACAGATGTTGGTGTTCCAATGCTACCCAAGAAGGTGACTGTCATAGATGGAATGTCTGTTGTTCAGGCAATGGGTAAGCCACCGTGGGTCAAGACCTGTGCCCAATGGGCTGACCACTTCATAGCCATGCTGGACAGCAAGTGCAGTGAATATGATGAGGTCCACCTGGTGTTTGACCGCTACGATCTTCCCACTTCACTGAAGGAGGCCACACGGGAGAGACGCCAAGGTGGCAAGCCAGCCACTGCTTACCATGTAGAAGACAACACACCAGTTGGAAAAGTGTCAGCAAAGCAGTTCCTGTCGAGTACTACCACCAAGGATGAACTGACTGTCTACCTTGCAAAGAAAGCTCTCCACCATTTCGAGGGAAAGCCAAAGATCTTCATAGTGACTTCTAGGCAGAATGTCTTCTCCAACTGTATGGACGTACAACATCGCCACAGCTCCCAAGAAGAAGCTGACACAAGGATCATCCTGCACGGCTTGGATGCTGCTCGAAGAGGAGCAAAAGAACTATACATTCAGTCACCTGATACAGATGTGTTTGTCCTCGCAATTAGACGCTACCATCAACTCTGCCGGGCCACATACTTCATCACTGGTGTGGGGAACAAGAAGCGTGTAATTCCGCTGGGACCAATAGTGCATGCACTTGGGGCTGCAAAGGCTGCAGCCTTGCCAGGCTTTCATGCCTTTTCTGGAGCTGACGTTACAGGACGATTTGCTGGCAAAGGAAAGCTGAACTGTTGGAAGGCACTAAGCAGATGCTCTGAGGAGGTGGTGTCTGCATTTGCTGCCCTGGGAACCTCTGAGGAGCTCAGTGCCACCACTGAAAGTGCCATTGAGGCATTTGTCTGCCAGCTGTATGAGTCTGGTACCACAGTGGTGGATGTTGGCGATCTCAGGTGGAAGCTCTTCACTACCAAACAGCTAGAAGCCCAGAAGCTGCCACCCACACGAGGAGCTTTGCATGAAGCCATTGCCCGTGCACATTTCCAGGCTATGGTGTGGTATCAGGACAACACGCCCCACCCCCAGCTACCACCAGCAACAGGGTATGGGTGGAAGGAAGAGCAGGATATACTAGTGCCAGTCCCAACAGGTGATCCTCCAGCTCCAGCCACCATTACAAACTTGGTCAAATGTGGATGCAAGGCGACCAACTGCAAGTCCCACTGTTCCTGCAGGTCTCATAATCTCAACTGTTCTGAGATGTGTGTGTGTGGAGCTGATGACGAGGCATGTAGTAATGTCAGCCAGGAAGTCGTGGGGATTGATGATGATGATGATGATGGAGATCCTTCCACTTAACAATGAATATCAAAACTGCCCACTCCTGACTAACCCAAATGACTTGTGAATCATTGAATGGACATTCATGTTTGACCGATAACCATGATAGATGTAAGAGGTCGTTGTTTGTGTTGTCAGGTTCCCTTACATGTAAACAATGTATATATTCTGTTAAGTGACTGTTAGTGCTTCATTAGTTTGGAACTTTACCACCTGAATTACATGTCTGATCATGAGCAATAACTGTGTACAATACTGCTTAAATTTCATAAAGTCAAATAAGTCAACAAAATTACTTGATCATTTTTCGTATTTTTTTCCACAAAAAGGCACTAATTTATGTTAAAGATTGAACAGGACATGCTCTTATCAACACCAGCAAGGGAAATTGACATCTGGAAGCAAAGAGAAACGTAACTCAAGTTCAAATAATATGTTTGTTTCTAGTTTATGCAAAAAATACTTGTCGTTTAGGTGTCGTTTCTTCATGGATTTGGGACATAATTTAAATTTGAGAGAAAAGTATGAGAAATTAGTCAGAAAAAATGGCGACATCATTTTTCTACAAGTGAAATACTTCCAGAAGACAGTCCAACCAGTAGCCAAAAATTAACATTTGAAACCAACGGGAAAACATTGGCCCCCCCACTATAGGGAGAAATGGAGAATGTGCCAGTCACAGAAAAAGAGGTAAGTATTAAGTATTTCAACACCCTCTTTTCTGGACGAAACTAATTTTTTTACGGTAGATTTTGGCTTGTTTTTAATTAATCCACCACTTGTTTTTGACGCAAATCAACCAAATTTTTTATTCCCCAGAAACTAATGTGATTTACACCAAAATAACTAGTAGATTAAAAACAAGCCGAAATCTACCAGAAAAATTAGTTTCGTCCAGAACAGACAACCAAACAGAACCTAACCAACCTAACCCAACCCAACCTAACCTAACCAACCTAACCTAACCCAACTTAACCTAACCTAACCCAGTGTGCCCTCTGGCTTTGATGCGGGTTGATGTATCGCTGCCGACTTCTGATCGCTAAAAATGCAATTAAATTTTAAAAATTATGTGTCGCCATTATAAACAGAGTGCGCCTTGTCAATATGGGGTTCAATTTACTCGTAATGAGGAGCTCTATCTCATGAGGTGGGTAAAACACCAAGAAGAAAGTGGTGAAGTGCATAATGAATACCGAAAATGTGGGGTAGTGATAGGTGAACAGGAAAGTTAGGTTGATAAAGATTTTTAGTATATGCCTGGGGACAGTGTTATGTAAGCATGTAGAAGTGGATGGTGGAACAAGGACAGGGGATGTAAAATGTAGGAATGTTTTAGAAGCACTGGGTAGGATTTTAATGTTTCATGGAGGTGAAGAGGACGTAAGGAATAGCATCATTTTGCCAACATTACCGTATGGATCAGATACATGTTCATGGAATATTGCACAGCAGTCAAGGTTGCGGGCTATGGTAACGAGTTATTTGAGAAGTGCATGGCTAATCTAAATTTGTGAGCCAGCTGAAATTAACTTTGCAGGGCTGATTAATTAATATCCTTATGGACTTGACTTACCTAACCCTACGGCGACTTTACTTAAAACTCAAACCTCTGTTTACTTAGCAATAAATGGGTTCCAATTGTAAGTCGGCTTATGCTTTGTATTCAAGGTCTGGACACCTTTAAAGAGGGCTTCCCAGTGGTTTCGCCACCTGTAGGTATTCGCACCTTAAACTGTTCGCCCCTGGTGGATTCGCCCAAGATAAAAAAGGTTTCCACACTAAGCATCCCTTAAGACCTTACCAGTCGATAACGCCCTAAATAGTTGCTAACATCGCTAAATAGTCACTAACGCCACTAAATATTCGCTAATATCACTACAAGCAGTCATTTATACTGAAAGTTGCACTATTTGAAGCATGGGTGACGAATCATCTGGGTGTGCCCCCACCTGTTATACTTGCCACATCTTATTTGTTTAATGTAGCCATCTATATTATTATAATGCCCTATGTCGTCAAGGGTGACTGCAAAGGGTGCCGTATAATGTCAGGCATCTCCCATCCCTGTACATCTCCTTCGCTGTCAGGCTTGTCAGCTGAGTTTTGTTTACAAATGACGTCATCGAAAGCGAGAGGGAGAGATGGGAGGCGAAGTGAACCAATCACAGACGCGCTGCTGAACAGCCAATCAGATGCGTCGGGCGCCAGAATGAGCCGCCTGTCTCCAGGAGCTTCCGCCACGCCGCACCATTCAGCGTTACGCCACAATGGACAAATGAAGTAGTTATCACACTCGCGCCCTGCGCAGCCATGCAGAGAGAGAGTAGTGAGGTAGCCACCCTCTCCGAGGAGAGTAATGGAGTGATGTGGCACCAGCGCGGTTTCGTGGGAAATCCTTGCGTCGCGCCCACGGGCTCAAGTTAAAATCGATAGACTATACTATGTTAGGAATTAGGCCAGTTAACCGGGGGACTAGACAAATTAACTATTTCCCTTATGGAACTAGTCTCGGGCCGAGAGTTCAAGCCAACTATGAGTATCGTCTGAGCTCAAATAAGCCTTCGATGGTACTTGAATACTTCGGTCATCGGCTCCCAAACCGAGACAGAATCAACTTATTCACTGCCTGAAGACTAACCACATTTACCATGAAAGGAATAACAATAGTGAAGTGTTTCCTTTCATGAAATAATAACTAATTGTTCTTGCTGAATTATAATTAAAGAGCAAGGATAATTTAACCGATGGAAACAGAGAGGAAAGCCACGCCATCTGGCGAGAGAAATTCAAAACATCGCTTCAGACCCACGTGGTTGGTTTTCTCTCACTCCACCACCGGCCTTCACAAAGTAAAGACCAAGGCACTGCAGCCCACCCATTAACTCGGACGCAGTGTGCCTTCTATTACCTGACTGATCCTCTCTTTATCCACACCACACTACATTCACACAACATATACACCTTTTCCCAAATTTAAAATTTCAAAATGGCGCACATACACCAAGCCTCGGAGTCCCCGCCTGGGGGGGGGACCACAAATTCCCCCAGGGAGGACTCCCCTTCTGGCTGCCGACCCGAGAGGTGTCTTGATAACTCCTCGAACCTCTTTCTTCTCAATTTCTGCAACATTCGCGGTCTTCGCTCTAATTTTCATTCTGTGGAACATCATCTCTCCTCCTCTAAACCTCACCTTCTCTTCCTTACCGAAACACAGGTTTCTGAGGCTACTGACAGCAATCTCTACTCTGTTCCCTCCTACTATCTCTATCCTAAATTTCAATCCAAAGCTGGATGTTGCGCCTACGTGCGCAACGACATCACTTGCTCTCGTGCCCACAACCTTGACTCTTCTGAATTTTCCACCATCTGGCTAAGACTTCATTGTCATTCTATTACTAAATACATCTGTGCTGTTTATCTCTCACCTAACTCTACCAACTATGTAAAATTCTTTGACTATTTGAATTCTAAAGTGGAGCACATCTTGACCCACTCTCCCTTCGCTGAAATCTCCATCCTAGGAGATTTCAATGTTCACCACCAGCTTTGGCTTTCATCCTCTTTCACTGCCCATCCTGGTGAACAAGCCTACAACTTTGCTATCATCAACGACCTAGAGCAGTTGGTCCAGCACCCTACACGTATTCCCGACCGTCTTGGAGATCGGCCCAACATTCTAGACCTCTTCCTTACCTCAAACCCTTCTGCTTATTCTGTCAAACTGTTCTCTCCGTTGGGCTCCTCCGATCACAATCTTATTTCTGCATCCTGTCCTATCGCTCCTGTACACCCTCTGGACCCACCGAAGAGGCGATGCTTCTGGCATTTTGCTTCAGCTCGGTGGGACGACCTGAGGATGTACTTTTCCGATTTCCCGTGGAATGATTATTGCTTCCAGGATAGAGACCCCTCTGTGTGTGCTCAGCGCATGTGAGAGAGTGTTTGTGAGTGTTTGTGAGAGTGTGTGTGTGTGAGAGTGTGAGTGTGTCTGTGTGTGTGTGTGTGTGAGAGTGTGAGTGTGTCTGTGTGAGTGTGTCTGTGTGAGTGTGTGTGTGTGTGTGTGTGTGTGTGTGTGTGAGTGAGTGTGTCAGTGAGTGTGTGTGTGTGTGTGTGTGTGTCAGTGAGTGTGTGTGTGTGTGTCAGTGTGTGTGTGTGTGTCAGTGTGTGTGAGTGTGAATGTGTGTGAGTGTGAGTGTGTGTGTGTGTGTGTGTGTGTGTGAGAGAGTGTATGTGTGTGTGTGTGTGTGTGTGTGTGTGTGTGTGTGAGTGAGTGTGTGTGTGTGTGTGTGTGTGTGTGTGTGTGTGTGTTTACAACAAAGGAGACAGCTCAAGGACACAATAAAAGGTAACAATAATATAAAAAAAGCCCGCTACTTGCTGCTCCTAAAAAAAAAAATCAAAAGAGGTGGCCGAAAGAAAGGTCAATTTCGGGAGGAGAGGTGTCCTGATACTCTCCTCTTGAGTTCAAGTCGTAGGCAGGAGGAAATACAGATGAAGGACGATTGTCCCAGAGTTTACCAGCGTAAGGGATGAAAGAGTGAAGATGCTGGTTAACTCTTGCATAAGGGGTTTGGACAGTATAGGGATGAGCATGAATAGAAAGTCGTGTGCAGCGGGGCCGCGGGAGGGGGGGAGACATGCAGGTAGAAAGTTCAGAAGAGCAGTCAGCGTGAAAATAGCGATAGAAGATAAAAAGAGAGGCAACATCGCGACGGAATTTAAGAGGTAGAAGACTCAGTTGGAGGAGGTGAGCTGATGAGACGAAGAGCCTTAGGCTCCACTCTGTCCAGAAAAGCTGTGTGAGTGGAGCCCCCCCCCCACCACACACACACACGTGAGATGCATACTCCATACGAGGGCGGACAAGGCCCCTGTATATGGATAGCAACTGTGCGGGAGAGAAGAACTGGCGGAGACGATACAGAACGCCGAACCTCGAGTAAGCTGATTTAGCGAGAGGGGACATAAGAGGTTTCCAGTTGAGATTTTGAGTCTTCTATTGAAAGAAGTTGAATAATGCAGAGTGGAGTCGTCGGTGTATGAGTGGACAGGACAGTTTGTTATGGAAAGAAGATCATTGATGAATAACAAGAAGAGAGTGGGTGATAGGACAGAGCCCTGTGGAACACCACTGTTGATAGATTTAGGGGAAGAACAGTGACCGTCTTCCACCGCAGAGATAGAACGACCGGAAAGGAAACTGGAGATAAAGGAACAGAGAGAGGGATATAATCCGAAAGAGGGCAGTTTAGAAAGCAAAGACTTGTGCCAGACTCTATCGAATGGTTAAGAGGGGATGACCAAGAGTCAGTTAAGGGAGCAAGTAGATCGCCAGTAGAACGCCCATTGCGGAACCCATACTGGCGATCAAATAAAAGGTTAGAAGTGTGTCATGATTTCATTATTCAAGGAGTGGCCGTGGAAAATTACCGCGGAAGTGACCGCCATTTTGATTGAGAGAGCGGGAACTCAGTCCCTCACCAAGGCGGGAAACAAGACCTTTTTCAAATCATTTCGTTATTACTGCCAAAGCTGAGCTATGTGTGGGATGCATGACCCACTATGTCCAAGTGCATGTGTTAGGTTATTAATAAATAATAAATCCATAGCCGTAGAGCGTTTAGTGTAAATGTTACACAGAAAACGAGATGTCAGTATGGCGAGAGCTGGCATCTTGACCGCGGCCGGGGCGCTGAGCATTGTGGGTCTTGCCGCTCCTCGCAGCTATCTCCCACCCAGACTTCAATGCGAGCAGACGTCCCTCACCAGCCTCCTGTACCACGTGTCCATCGTGGTGGTTTTCCTGCCTTTGTAGTATCCACAAGTCCAGAGTGACTGTGTACTCAGGCGAGGGAAGCCCTTGGGAGGTAAGGAGGGCACAGCGTGTTCCAGATGATTGAAGAAGGACTCCAGGGCTCCAGACCACGAGGAAGACCAGGTGTGGCTTGGCTTTCTCCCACCTACAGCTAAGTAACCATTTGCTAGGATGTTTTAAGATAGATAGTTAGGTTGCTGTGTGATTGGTATTAATTAATTATTCTTAATTTCCAGAGATTTTATTTATTTAAGCAAACTTAAGAGCTGGTTCATCTGGTCTTTGCTTGTCCTATTAGAGATGTGACTGGTCAGATATTTAAATAATAAAGGACTAGGAGGGGTTGTGAGTCTGAGACCTCAAGTTTCAGATATTTTATTTTATATTTTTTTTATTGCTGATAATTTACGGGATTTTCGAAAGTCCAGACCTTTCAATAACCCGACAAAGTGGAAAGGTGCTTTTCAATCTTCCGGTTAAGGTTGATTCAAAAGCTTTAGATAGACAGGAAAGTAAAGCTATAGGGCTATATTTTGAGGGATTGGAACGGTCACCCTTCTTAGGCACAGGCTGTACAAAGGCATACTTCCAGCAGGAAGGAAAGGTAGATGTTGACAGGCAGAGACGAAAGAGTTTGACCAGGCAGGGTGTCAGCACGGAAGCACATTTTTTAAGGACAATAGGAGGCACTCCATCAGGCCCATAAGCCTTCTGAGAGTTGAGGCCAGAAAGGGCATAGAAAACATCATTATGAAGAATCTTAATAACAGGCATAAAGGAGTCAGAGGGGGTATGAGTAGGAGGATTATCTCCAGAATCGTCCAGGGTGGAATTCTTACAGAAAGTTTGAGCGAAGAGTTCAGCCTTAGAGATAGATGAGACGGCAGTGCTCCTGTAAGCTCCTGTAAGGGTTAAGGAGAGGAGGGAAAGAGGAAGAAGTGAAATTGGTGGAGATATTTTTGGCTAGGTGCCAGAAGTCACAGGAAGAATTAGATAAAGCAAGGTATTGACATTTTCTATTGAAGAAAGAGGTTTTGGTAAGTTGAAGAATAGATCTGGCACGATTCCGGGCTGAAATGTAAAGTTCATGGTTAGTAGGAGTGCGAAGGCTCTGTGTGTGTGTGTGTGTGTGTGTGTGTGTGTGTGTGTGTGAGAGTAAGTGAGAGTGTGTAAGTGCGTGTTTTGCAAGATCCGCTGAGTGGGTGAAGGCGCTGGACGCTGGACCCTCAGCTTAGATACTCGTGCGAAGGGCCCGTAGGTTAGCATTGTTCCTGGGCGTACCGATCTTCCAGCACGACTATTTCCCAAGGCCACTGAGAAGATTCACCGGGTTTTCATGGGTGGTTTTCCCGTTGAAGATCGTGACAGACGTGTAGAACCATCACTATAGGATCGGAAAACAGTTCATGGTAATCCCAACAACCTTTACGAGAGGCTTTTCAAACAGGCGAACTTAGGCGCCGTTTAGGATGGGCCTACATAGAGACTTCAGATTTGCCTGGAGTAAACCTTGAGGTGGTCTTCATAGGGTGGGCTAGACGACGCGTATGATCCAATGATTAACTGAATTCCTCCTCTCCGGTACTCCAGGAGGCTTCGTGATCATCGTGATGCGCCATGAGTACCTACAGACCGTGCCTTACTACAAGGACAAGCTGGAGCCTTACATGGACCAGCTGGAGGCGGACGGGAAGTGGAAGAAGGTAGGGAGCACCGTTGCCAGATTATCGTACTCAGAGCATAGTATTTACCGTTTTTTGACACCTAATTATTACCAAGAACATCAGGAATTAACTATTTTAACGATAGATATAAACGAATCTAGTTATTGAGCCCCAGGAGACGGTTTTGGGGTCGAAAGTTGGTAAATATAAGAGGCTGAGTACAACTATCTGGCAGCGTTGGTACAATAAATCATTTACTATAATCAAGGTTTCTGTCTGGCGGGGCTGTTCACTGTATGGGCGCCTGTCACGACACACTGGTATAAGGAGATGGTCAGCAGCTGGCCAGGGGGAGAAGCTCACGCACTTGAAATGGTCATAATTCCTTCAGGTGGAGCGGCGCATCGTCCCAGACTATTTCTGTGACAAGGAGGGTCTCGTCTTCGTCTTCCACATCACTAAGCCTGAGTGAGGAGAAAGAGGAGGGAAGGGAAAGGAGAGAGATGAGGAGGAGTTATAGTGGTGCTGTGCCAAGACCGTCTCTATATAACAGCCTTGGCTTTCGTCGCGGCACCCGAGACTGAGGTGTGAATTATCGTGCTCTGGCAACCTGGTGTCATGGCGATTTCGATATTATATGATAGTCTACGCATAGCATACATTTGTCAGTATTAATCATATTATTAAAATTGTCGCAAAAATATGTTATAGTTTATAAGGCTGAGGCTGCAGAATGCTTAACCTCAAACTTTGCTATCATCTCCGATTGGGATAAAAGGAACCTTGTGTCCTTCAATGCCTCAAAACCCCAATTTCTCCACCTATCAACTCGACACAATCTGCCAAACACCTATCCCCTATTTTTCAACTACACTCAGCTGTCACCTTATAATTCTTCAAAACTAAATATCATCGGTCTATCCTTAACTCAAAATCTTAACTGGAAACTTCACATCTCTTCTCTCACTAAATCAGCTTCCTCGAGGTTGGGCGTTCTGTATCGTCTCCTCCAGTTCTTCTCCCCCGCACAGTTGCTATCCATATACAGAGGTCTTGTCCGCCCTTGTATGGAGTATGCATCGCACGTGTGTGGGGGGTTCCACTCACACAGCTCTTCTCTATCATTTGGCCACTCCTCTGTTGTATAAAAAAAAATAAGGTCGCTGATTATGTAACTGTATGTGTGTGCGTGTATAATAGCAAGTTGTCGGAACACGATAACGAAGACCTCAGACTCATGTGCTGCGGACATAGTATACGTTTACGATTGCTTGGTCTGGGTCTTGGGGTCTTGATGATGTACAGACATGTGTATATATATAATAAACGGGTGTCTACTTCCCCTCAGAATCATGTTAATCTTTGTTTGTTTAAGTGATTACTCTTCCTAATTTTAAATGCGTCTGCTGTTCCTAATTTATAATGCGTCTGCTGTTCTTAACTTTAAAAGCTTCTGCTGTTCCTAATTTTAAAAGCGTCTGCTGTAGCCCTACGTGGCGCAATGCAGAGGAAGTTAACTTATTTAATCTGAAAATAAAGTGAAATGATCAGAAAGTAAAGTTAAGTAACAGAGCAGTGAAGTATATGTGGCAGTGATAATGTGGAAGGATGAGATGGAACGAGAGAACAAAGATTAACGAAAAGAATAAAAACTCTCGCTCCCATCCCTCCCTCCTCCATACTTCCTTCCTCGAACAGAGTCGTCCGCCACTGGAACAGCCTCCCCGCAGAAGTAGTCAGTGCGGAAACGATCAACTCCATTTCCATTGACAGTAACTTTACTGCGTCGGGAGTGAACTGAACGTATCCAAGGTCACTTAATGTTCTTAGTTCTGTTATTTTCCTCTTCTATTATGAGATATCATCATCATCATCATAATTTCGTTTAACGTCCGTTTTCACTCTTCCTAAGCGGTTGGACGCTTTATGGGTCTCCTCTATTCTGCTCTGTCTTCTGCCTGATGCTCATCCAATCCCATCACTGCCAAGTCTTCCTGTATACACCTTCCCCACGTTTTCCTAGGTCTACCAACTGGTCTCCTTCCTTTTACTTTCAATATCTCCAAAACTCCCAGCACTGTATCCTCCCCTGTTTTTCACATGTCCGAACTATAGGAGTCTCCCTTCTGAGCACTGTTTCCAGGTTCTCTACTCCACATCTGTTATCCACATCTAGCTGCACTAGATACCCTGTCTTGCTAATCTCTCCACAACTCCCAGCACTGTATCCTCCCCTGCTCCCTTCACATGTCCAAACCTTCGGAGTATTTCCCTTCTGAGCACTGTTTCCAGGTCCTCTACTCCACATCTGTTAGTTACATCTGCACTGCGCACCCTGTCTTGCCAATCTCTCCAAACCTCCCAGCACTGTATCCTCCCCTGCTCTCTTCACATGACCAAACCATCGGAGTCTTTCCCATCGGAAGGAGTTTCTTTTCAAACCGAGTCATCCGTCACTGGAACAATCTTCCTTCAGAAGTAGTAAATGCGAATACTATCAACTCCTTCAAATATAGAATCGACCTTCACTTCCCTGCGTCGGGAGTAAACTGAATATTGAGGTGCTTTCATCTGCTCCTCAATATCGAGGTGCTTTCATCTGCTCCCCAGGCCCCAAGTGGCTGTCGAGCAGATTAAATCACCAAAGCGGGCAATCTCGTAATGAGCCAATAGGCTTTATGTTGCCTGCATTTCCATGTTTCCATGTTTCTGAGGTGGTGGCGGAGTGGTTAGCGTGCCGGCCCCGCATTCGCAGGGTTGATGATGATGAGGGTTCGAATCCGCCGCTAACCACCTGGGATTCTTCAGTCACCGCCGAGGGGCCTAAGACTACCCACATGCTGTCCTGAAGACTACCCACCAACCCGGACTCTAGAAGATGCTATGCAAGTGAAATCAAGAATGATCTCCGGGGGGCAGCATGAGCCAATAATAATTGCGCCACTATAAACAATTGTCTGCGCCATAACGGGCTCGGGCCCACCATCAGGCCCCTAATAAAAAAAAAAGCCTACCGCCGCTTTGGGTCACATGTAAAAAAAGAAGAAAAAAAATTGTTTCCAGGTCCTCTACTCCACATCTGTAAGCTACATCTGCACCGGACACCCTATCTTACCATTCTCTCCACAACTCCCAGCACTGCATCCTCCTCTGCTCTCTTTACATGTCCAAACCATCGGAGTCTTTCCCTTCTGGGCAGGTCCTTTACTCCACATCTGTTAGCTACATCTGCACTGGATCGACACCCTTCTATTATGAGATTTTGAACAAAGAATAAAGAAGATAATTAATTGCTATCCCGCCCCCTCCCTCCCTCCCTCCTTCCTTCCTTCCTCGAATTGAGTCGTCCGCCACTGTAACAGCCTTCCTGCAAGAGTGGTTAGCGCATACTGTGTGATTTTCAGTTAATGCAAGAAACATGTGTGCAATATTCATGCAGTGGAGGAAATGAAAGACTCGTAATATGATAATATAAAACAGTAAAGGAAGGAATATTAATTAAATGCATGAAACCAATTATAATCATTTTCCACAGATAGAGGTCGTTTTTTTCTTGTTCTTGTTTTAATAGTTTTATTTTTCTTCTTCTATATAAGAGAGATAATAATGATGATACTACTACTACTACTACTACTACTACTAATAATAATAATAATAATAATAATAATAATAATAATAATAATAATAACTAATATAAGAAGTGTGATAAAGGAGAAGAGAGGAAGAAGAGAAAAGGAACTGACTCTTGGTCATCCTCTCTTAGGCGTTTCGGTGAAACTTTCTCAGTTGCGCTAGACATATCGAAAGCCTTCGATAGAGTCTGGCACAGGTCTTTGCTTTCTAAACTGCCCTCTTTCGGATTCTACCCCTCTCTCTGTTCCTTTATCTCCAGTTTCCTTTCCGGCCGTTCTATCTCTGCGGTGGTAGACGGTCACTGTTCTTCTCCTAAACCTATCAACAGTGGTGTTCCACAGGACTCTGTCCTATCACCCACTCTCTTTTTGTTATTCATCAATGATCTTCTTTCCATAACAAACTGTCCTGTCCACTCATGCGCCGACGACTCCACTCTGCATTATTCAACTTCTTTCAATAGAAGGCCATCCCAACAGGAAGTACACGACTCCAGACTGGAGGCTGCAGAACGCTTAACCTTAGACTTTGCTATCATTTCCGATTGGGGTAGATGGAACCGTGTGTCCTTCAATGACTCAAAAAACTCAATTTCTCCACCTATCAGCTCGACACAATCTTTCACAGACCTATCCCCTATTATTCGACAACACTCAGCTGTCACCTACTTCAACACTAGATATCCTCGGTATATCCTTAACTCAAAATCTCAACTGGAAACTTCATATCTCCTCTCTCGCTAAATCAGCTTCCTCGAGGTTGGGAGTTCTGTATCGTCTCCGCCAGTTCTTCTCCCCCGCACAGTTGCTATCCATATACAGGGGCCTTGTCCGCCCTCGTATGGAGTATGCATCTCACGTGTGGAGGGGCTCCACTCACACAGCTCTTCTGGACAGAGTGGAGTCTAAGGCTCTTCGTCTCATCAGCTCTCTTCCTACTACTGATAGTCTTCTACCTCTTAAATTCCGTCGCGATGTTGCCTCTCTTTCTATCTTCTATCGCTATTTTCACGCTGACTGCTCTTCTGAACTTGATAACTGCATGCCACACCCCCCTTCCGCGGCTCCGCTGCACACGAATTTTTACTCATGCTCATCCCTATACTGTCCAAACCCCTTATGCAAGAGTTAACCAGCATCTTCACTCATTCATCCCACACGCTGGTAAACTCTGGAACAGCTTTCCTTCATCTGTATTTCCTCCTGCCTACGACTTGAACTCTTTCAAGAGGAGGGTATCAGGACACCTCTCCTACCGAAATTGACCACTCTTTCGGCCACCTCTTTTGATTCTTTTTTTAGCAGCGAGTAGCGGCCTTTTTTTTTATTATAGTTTCCTTTTTTTGTGCCCTTGAGCTGTCTCCTTTGTTGTAAAAAAAAAAAAAAGTGTTTTACGTTGTTCTGTTGGTTGTTGTGTACCAACATACAGGCGGAGAATCCTATTGGCTGTTGTGAGCCATATGGAGTGGTTTAGGTTTCCTGGATTTCTCCTTGACAGTGTGTCAGGAACAGTCCCTTTAGAGATTGCTTTTCCCAATTGGTCCTGCGGAGCCATGTGGCCCACTTGTTTTACCATCGAGTTTTTCATAAAGGTGACGTAGTGACAGCACATTGCCATGGAGCTGACAGATGAACCAATGAACTGGGTGGGCAAGGCTTTTCTCGATTTTTCAAATCACCTGTTGCCGCCACCACAAAATATCTCAGAGGGGTTCAACTTGCTCACTGTTTCTGTATTTCACTCTCCGCTCACCAAGATCACAAGTGGACAAACTAGAACAAAACCAGGGAAATTAATGATTTTTCTGCTGTGTATTCCCCCAGTGAGCATGCATGGTGGACAGCAGTGACACTTATTTCTGCCAAGAGGTATTTCTCGCAACACCGGCCCGTGTAGTGGGCCACCGCCGTCATGTCCCTTCCTGCACGGCATATTTTCGTCGCCCCGCAGTGTCGAATAAATTTAAACTACTCCAACCTAACTTGGCTGACCTAGCTAACAGGGTTCTTCCCTCTCTCGAATCCCATGGGTGTTACGCTCTCCCTACCAGCCCCCCCTCCCGCATTGCGCCCGCAAGAAACTAACTTTTAAAAAATCGTTTGTGCGTTTCTTGCCGTTTGCGTCGCAGATATATGGGGTTCAAAATACATAGAATAATGTTTGAGTGGAGCCCCCCCCCACACGTGAGATGCATACTCCATACGAGGGCGGACAAGGCCCCTGTATATGGATAGCAACTGTGCGGGGGAGAAGAACTGGCGGAGACGATACAGAACGCCCAACCTCGAGGAAGCTGATTTAGTGAGAGAGGAGATGTGAAGTTTCCATTTAAGATTTTGAGTTAAGATTAGACTGAGGATGTTTAGTATTCAAGATGATGAAAGCTGAGTGATGTCGAAAAACAGGGGATAGGTATTTAGAAGATTGTGTCGAGTTGATAGGTAGATAAATTAGGTTTTTGAGGCATTGAAGGACACAAGGTTCCTTTTAGCCCAATCGGAAATGATAGTAAGGTTTGAGGTTAAACGTTCTTCAGCCTCCAGTCTGGAGTCATGTAATTCCTGTTGAGAGGGTCTTCTGTTGAAAGAAATTGAATAATGCAGAGCGGAGTCATCAGCGAATGAGTGGATAGGACAGTTTGTTATGGAAAAAAATATCATTTATGAATAACAGGAAGAGAATGGGTGATAAGACAGAGACCTGTGGAACACCACTATTAATAGGTTTAAGGAAAGAACAGTGACCGTCTACCACAGCAGAGATAGAACGGTCGGAAAGGAAACTGGAGATAAAGGAACAGAGAGAAGGATAGAATCCGAAAGAGGGCAGTTTAGAAAGCAAAGACTTGTGCCAGACTTTATCGAAGGCTTTCGATATGTCTAGCGCAACTGAGAAAGTTTTACCGAAACGGCTAAGAGAGGATGACCAAGAATCAGTTGAGAGAGCAAGAAGATCGCCAGTAGAACTCCCCTTGCGGAACCCATACTGGCGATCAGATAGAAGGTTAGAACTGGAAAGGTGCTTGTGAATCTTCCGGTTAAGGATTGATTCAAAAGCTTTAGATAGACAGGAAAGTAAAGCTATAGGGCGGTAGTTTGAGGGATTGGAACAGTCACTCTTCTTAGGCACATGGTGTACGAAAGCGTACTTCCAGTAAAAAGGAAAGGCAGATGTTGATAGGCAGAGACGAAAGAGTTTGACCAGGTAGTACAGTTTTTAAGGACAATAGGAAGCACTCCATAAGGTCCATAAGCCTTCTGAGAGTTGAGGCCAGAGAGGGCATAGAAAACATCATTCCTAAAAATCTTAATAACATGCATAAAGAAGTCAGAGGGGGGATAAGTAGGAGGAATATGCCCAGAATCGTCCAAAAGTTTGAGCGAAGAGTTCAGCCTTAGAGATATATGAGACGGCAGTGCTGCTGTCTGGGTTAAGAAGAGGCGGGAAAGAGGAAGAAGTGAAACTTAAGGAGATATTTTTGGCTGTTTTTTTTTTTTTTTTTTTTTAACAGCCAAGGAGACAGTTCAAGGGCGTAAAGAAAAATATATATAAAAAAGCCCGCTGCTTACTGCTCCTGAATAGAGGTCAAAGGAGTGTCCAAAAAGAGAGGTCAATTTCGGAAGGAGAGGTGTCCTGATACCCCCTCATGAAAGAGTTGAAGTCGTTAGGCAGGAGGAAATACAGATGAAGGAAGATTGTTCCAGAGTTTACCAGCGTGAGGGATGAAAGAGTGAAGATGCTGGTTGACTCTTGCATAAGGGGTTTGGACAGTATAGGGATGAGCATGAGTAGAAAGTCGTGTGCAGCGGGGCCGCGGGGGGGAGGGGGGGGAGGCATGCAGTTAGCAAGTTCAGAAGAGCAGTCAGCATGAAAATATCGCTAGAAGATAAAAAGAGAGGCAACATGGCTGCGGAATTTGAGAGGTAGAAGACTATCAGTGTGAGGAAGAGAGCTGATGAGACGAAGAGACTTTGACTCCACTCTGTCAAGGAGAGTTTTGTGAGTGGACTCCTCCCCCCCCCCCCCCCCACACACACACACACACACATGAGATGCATACTCCATACGAGGGCGGACAAGGCCCCTGTAAATGGATAGCAACTGTGCTAAGTACCAAAATTCTTTAGAAGAATTAGGGAAAGCGAGGTGTTGACATTTGCTATGGATAATGGCGTTTTTGTTAAGTCGAAGAATAGAATTGGCACGATTCCGGGGGGAAATGTAAAGATCAAGGTTAGCGGTTGTTCGAAGGCTCTGGTACCTTTTGTGAGCTGCCTCTCTATCTTTGACAGCACGAGAAGAAGTGTGATTAAACCAAGGCTTTTTAGCATGGGGAGTAAGGAAAGTACGTGGAACGTATACCTCCATTCCAGAGACACTCACATCTTTGATGCGCTGGGCACACACAGAGGGGTCTCTATCGTGGAAGCAGTAATCATTCCACGGGAAATCGGAAAAGTACATCCTCAGCTCGTCCCACCGAGCTGAAGCAAAATGCCAGAGGTATCGCCTCTTCGGTGGGTCCAGAGGATGTACAGGAGCAATAGGACAGGATACAGAAATAAGGTTACGATCGGAAGAGAACAGTTTGACAGAGTAAGCAGAAGGGCCCCTTCTGCTTACTCTGTCAAACTGTTCTCTCCGTTGGGCTCCTCCGATCGTAACCTTATTTCCTTACCTCGGAGGTAAGGAAGATGTCTAGTATGTTGGGCCGGTCTCCAAGACGGTCAGGAATACGTGTGTAGCAAGCCACCGCTGAAACGGTCGTGTACTCTCCTCCGGTGAGACAAGGAAAATGGTGTGGCAGCACAGACTCAATTATAGCATCTTCCATTTAGCATAACCCGTTTCTGGGTCGTGATCTGGCGTGTTCCATTTAGCGGAACCGATCAGCTGACGCCCCAGCCTGCACCCATTTTAGAGGATCTGGGTGACCCGGAGGGACCCCACTGCCGAGCAGGGTTAGCCAGATCACTTTCGACCCAAGACCCAGGCCAGGACCAAGACTATCGCCGCCGCCGCCATTTGCATGCCTTATTTCCCATATTTGGGTATTTTTTGCTACAACCACTGCATCCAGGTGGTGCCTGGTGATCCGAAATTGTAGGTACTCTATGCCAGTTATATATTTACCCATAGATATGTGCCGAAAACCATGAATAATAAGTTAAAAGTGGTGCAGTGGGCGGGGCGTTGAAATTTTAATTTCGGGCCCAGCAAGAGGCCTGTAGTGGCTTTAAACGAAAACAGTTGGATGAATAGATGTGTGGAGAGCCATATATGTATGGCGGGGCAAGGGTTTTGTGGCCGGGCGAGGGAGGGGAGTGAAACGCGACGGCTGTGTTTTATATAGAATAGCACCCACCCGGGTGTCAAATTGGCGCTCCCTCCCACCACAGGCTCAAGGGCCAATGCGACGGAGATGAGCACCGAGGCCACGCGCTGCTATAGCATATGCCCCCAACTTTACTTTTACCTTACAGTGACTGACGTGTTTATTGCCGATACATGTTGACTTATTATTTATCATTACCTACCCAGTTAATTTTCATCATCATTGGTAACCCCCATTTATGCATAATGTAAAGATGAATCGTTTGTTTCAGTGACTTTGTGTTATTTGGGTCACTGATATCACAAAAAATACCAGTTAGGTTAGATTATCAATGAGTGAAGCAGTAACAATTCAATATTATATTTAAATGGTAATCAATTGGGCAAAACTTAAGAATAACCACTCCAAACCAATATTCGTATTAATTTAGCACGTGAAAGAATTATTATTATAATGCATTTTCGTATACGTTTTACCTTGGGGAGGGGCCAGGGGGGCAAGCCTCTTTAATTATAGAGTTAGGTGGCTCGGATTTTCTAAGTTCATTGTTATTGTTTCACAACCGCCTCTATACACAGACTGAGCCTCATACCTGCCTTGCAGTGCACCCTACAAACTAGTTCCTAAGTCAGTGCACGCAGGTCGTAAAGTTCGGTTGGAGTAGTTTAAATTTATTTGACATGTGGCGTGGCCCGTCAAAACTTACGCGCCGCGGGACGGATTGGGAGGAGGGGGGGCAGTATGCCCACCATCTGATGAGATGCCTGACACTTGTCAACAGATTGAATGCTAGGTCATATTGGAATAGACTACAAGAGTATGCGTTAGGGACTTTCCTTACTTTCTAGACTAAGGAATTTTTCCGGATTTAGGGATTTTTCCAGGGAAATTTTGGAAGGCCATTTTTCAGTGATATGGGCTTCCCCCAATACCCCAGTTCCCCACAGGTCCCCAGGTTTGTCTTAGGGGGTAGGGGGGGCTGGGGTGGTGGAGGGGGTGGAGTGGTAATTCTTGAGATTTACCGTGGCTCTCCCGTCACGCTGGTCGCGGGTTCAAGATAAGTACAAGATAGCTAATAATGCGGCTATAGGTCCAAATAGGTTAAGTTTCCTAAATGACAAGTTTTGTTTAAAATTATATTCCATCATATTTTTGTTGCCGAGGTATAATTTGAAGGCATGAATAGTATTTCAATTGTTGTAGAAAGTATCCAATTTGGATTATCAATATACAGTCATCTATCAAAGGTGGCATATGCTGGGGGGGGTGTCGCCTCACCCACCCTACAACGCCAAGTCCGAGGGTCCCTCTGGACAAGTCTCCATGCAGGGCCCCCTTTCATTCTGAGTACCTCCTGGCAGGATTTATCAACTTGCTGAAGTCACAAACTCTGTAGGTGTCATTATTAGTTTCTTCTGATCTTAGAGTGAGTCAAAACTGTAAAGTTAACATGTACCCAGTTATGATAATCATTATTAATAGTTTTGTGTATTTTTTAATTTTGTGTCAACGTGTTCCATCAATGTCCCCAATCACACCTGGGGACCCAGCAATGTCTTGAAATTCAGTTTCTTTCTTGATTAATCTGTGTAATAAGAAAAAAAATAAAAAAATTGTACCTGTTGATAATTGTGCTCAATGTTTTTATTAGTTAAATAAATGCATTTGTACAGTTGTTTTGCTTTATTTTCTTATGCCGGATGATAGAATTGATCTTGATTTTCATGATCCTATTTGTGCTGAGTGAATGAGAGAGTTATAGTTCAGCAGTGTTATCATTAGGTAAGGTTGGAGGCATTTGATAAGCTATGTGTTGTCTTGATCTTGACAAGTAATGCACAGGGCACCAGTACAGGTGCATAACACGGATATTTGTGTTGGCTGCTGGGGGAACTGGGGTGCCGAGTGTGTAGGGAAGGGAAATGAATAGGTGTACTACTAGTTAGTCTTGGTGTGTTGTGACAAGTGAGTGTGTATTTGTTTTCTGAATGAGTCTATTGTACCGCAGTCTAAAGTCTGTAGGGGGAGGCTGTTCCAGTCACGTGTGGTGCATCGAAAGTATGAGTCCGTCCATGTGTCAGTGTTTGTGTGATATGTTTGGTATTTTTGGCTGTGTTACGAGTACGCTGACTGTTTGCGTCCTGTAAGTATGTGTGTGGGTCAATGTCAATGTAAGTGTATGTGATCTTGTACATAATTTTAAGTGTGTGCTTGTCTGCACATGTGAAGAAGTTACATATTAATCTGTTGTTTGATCTGTGTTATGATGCCTGGTGTTCAAGTTCATTGTTTATAATGAACCGAGCCACCTTGGTGTTGATTAGTGCTAACTTATAAATGTTTGTGTGTGTGTGTAAGGATCCCACGCCGTGGAAAAACATGCTAGTGTTGGTCTCACAAGTGTGTTGTTCATCAGCGCTTATTTGTCTCTGGCCCTTAAGCCTGTGTCAAGTGAGAACCTATTACCCTGGGACACAGGCAAGTATCTAATGTCTAAGTTAAAAGTGTTTGCTTTCCCAGAAAACCCATTTATCCATCAGCCTGATAGGGTATCAGGACACCTCTCCTCCCGAAATTGATCTTTCTTTCGGCCACCTCTTTTAATTATTTTTTTGGGAGCAGCGAGTAGTGGGCTTTTTTTATTATTGTTTTCTTTTTTGGTGCCCTTGACTGCCTTCTTTGTTGTAAAAAAGGAAAGATGAACAGGTGGTGTGCCATCTGCTTAGGCTGGGCCTATGAATTTTAGAGTAAAAGTCGACATTAAGATGGTACAGCAAGACACAGAAGCTAGAGGGAGTAGACTGGCATGTAGGAGACTGGGGGAGCAAGCTGATGTTTAAAGCAAGAACGAGAACCCCGCAGCTAAATGGCAGGAATAGGGAAGGGGGAAACCAGAACTAGCTGCAGGACAGGGGAGAAAGAATCAGTGGAACACCTAACAGTAGAATGCAGCAACTATGAGAGGCAGAGAGGGGAGTTATTAGTAGCACCAGGGAGGAGTGGGCTAAGAGGCTGGAGCGGTGGACCTGGGTCTGAAATGATCCATTCGTCTACCCTCTCCTGGGGCAATAAACCTCACCTCTGCTTGGGGGTCGTGAGGTTGAGCCCCAGGTCAGGAGAACCATTACGCCGTGGGCGTAGTTGCCACTTTCAGGGTTCTCCCCCGCCCTCCCCCAGGCACCCTCTGTGCCCTCCTCCAGGCGCCTTCTGAGCCTCCTCCAGGTACCCTCTGTGCCCCCTCCAGGCACCCTCTGTGCCCCGTCCCCAGGCGCCTTCAGCACCTCCTCCAGGCACCTTCAGCGCCTCCTCCAGGCACCTTTAACGCCTCCTCCAGGCACCTTTAACGCCTCCTCCAGGCACCCTCTGTGTCCCCTCTCCAGGCCCCTTCTCCGCCCTTCAGGCACCTTCTGTGCCCCTGGGTGCTCCTCCCACCGCTCACCCATCCACCCACCCCGACCCCTCCTCCTCCCTGCCCTCCCGCTGGTCCGGCGACTGAGACACGCACACCGTGTGACACTACATAGACTCAGTGAACACTCAAACACAGTGCGACACATTACTGATACACACAGTGCCACACTGACTCAGTGTATACGGCACACAGACTCAGAGAGACACACAAGCACAGTGTGACACCCCACTGGGATTACTGGCTGACCCCTGGATTTATCACCGCCCTTTTGGATTACCTTACTCTCCTGTGGAATCTTATGTACAGTGCAGTGTCTCCAACAGTTCAGTGCAGCAAGTTCCCAGCAACAGTTAGTGTCACAGTGTTACCTACTAAGCGTACAGTGTTGTGTTACAGTGCCTTCTTGGACTCTCCCCAAGCAACTGAGGCCCCTGGCACGCGCCAGCGCCTATAGTACGCAGTCTGCTCGATTCACTCACGGACTGCCGCGGCCCCTAGCATGCGCCAGCGCCTATAGTACACGCAGTTCGTTCTACTCTCACGGACTGCCGCGGCCCCTGGCACATGCTAGCGCCCCTCACTCCTCAACCTGCTGTGGCCCCTGGCACGCTGGCAGCTAGTGCCTTCACACGCAGTTCCCTCGACGCTCTCTCGGACTGCCGTGGCCCCTAGCGCGTTTACGGCAGTGCCTTTTGCCCATCTCCACACCGTTCGACTTCACCAATCACCATGCCTGACGACGACAACTTCCTCTACAACAGCGGTGTCCTTCAGAGCACCACTCTTCTGCTCAGGACCTGTCTACGTGGATCGCGATTTTGGAGTGCGGATTCAAGCCTTTCAGGATCTATTAAACAGCCAACCACTCAACTCACCTCAGCTCGACTCACCGTAGCTGCTCTCACTGCGCTACTCACTCCAGCTCGACTCACCTTAGCTTGTTGGTGGTAGCGAGTGTTCTAAGTGCTAATCGGTTCACGGATAGAGAAACTCATATCAGTCAGGGTTACTTTATTGGACAAAAATACATCAAGTTATTGAGACAAACACAACACAAGGAAAAGGTGTTTGTGTGGGTATGCGTTTGTGTGAATGTTGTTTGTGTAGGTTAACATTTAAGTGTTGGTGTATGTGTATAACAATGTGTAACGGTGGACAACAAAAGGACATAGACGGACAGTCAAAGGTAAACGAGTACAAGAAAGATAAACATTGAAGACACGACGCGGACAGAGACAAGTGCTAACGATGAACATGAAAACACAATTTTAAAGTCTTCTATGCAGTGCACCATTTTCTTATGTGTCACTGAGGGGAAGGAACACGTGATTCGAGCGGTGACTGCTACAGATATTCCCCCCCAGTGACTTCATAGAAGGAACGATATCTTCCTGGTGCGGACTGGTGCAGACGGTGTTGTTTCGGCGACGGAGAGATGGGGCGCCTGGTCTGGGGCCAGCAGGTACGCCGGCTTGACCCTGTCTATGGAGACCGCGTCCTGAGAACCATGTTTGTCGATCGTGACAGTCTTTCTGGTCCGTCTCAGGACGCGGTAGGGTCTTTGGTAGGGCTGCTGCAGGGGCCGCCGAACGCCATCCACGCGCACGAAGAAGTGAGTGCAGGTGTCGAGGTCCTGGTTGACGAAGGTCTTCTTCGGGGAAGAGCGAGGCTGCACCGGCTGGAGGCTCCTCATGACACCTTTGAGGCTGGCGGCGAAGTCATGGACGCCGCAGGGGCGGCGCCGACGTCAGTGAGGAGTCGGGGAGCGAGAGCGGCGGCGATCGAGCCGCTTCAAGAGAGGTGACTTTGTCGCGAGCAGGGAGACTTGCTTGACGAGTTCGTCAAATTGAGTGGTCCTTTCGGAGGCGACGGAAGACACTGAGGAAGTTAGCGGTCCAGGTAGAGTTGCCATTAATTCGTCTGCTAACTTGGCAATGGCGTCGGGGTTTAGGTCGTCCTTAACGCTGAAGAGGCTGCGCTGGACAGCTGGGGGCAGACGTTGGTAAAACAGCTGTTTGAATAAGTCTGGGTCGAAAGACTGGTACTTTTCGCCGAGCAGCTGCTTCATGTGGCGTAGGAGGTCCGTCGGTTTCTCATTACCAAACTCTTCTTTGGAGAGAAGTTCACGGAGGCGGGTGGCGACAGAAGACTGAAGGCGTTGGAGTAGGGCAATCTTCAGGTCTTCATAGGCATGATCAGAGTTGTTGGCTGAGGCGATGACGTCAGAGACTTGTAGAAGGACGTCGGCGGGCAGGAGGCTAACAGCGTGAGTGTACTGAGTACGGCTGTTAGTAATTTTGGCAGTCTTGAATCCGCACTCCAAAATCGAGAACCATATGGACGGGTCCTGTGAGCAGAAGGGCGGCGCTTTGAAGGACACCGCCGCCGCAGCGGAAAAGTTGTCGCCGTCAGACATGGTGAAGTTGAACGGTGTTGGCAAGGGCGCTGGCGTACAACGGGCCAGGAGCCACGGCAGTCCGTGAGAGTAGAACGAACTGCGTGTAGTATAGGCACTGGCGCGTGCTAGGGACCTCAGTGGCCCGGGGAGTGAAGCACTGTAAAACAACACTGTACACTTAGTGGGAACACTGTGACACTAACTGTTGCTGGGGACTTGCTGCACTGAACTGTTGATGGACACACTGCACTGTACACATAGATCCACAAGTGTAGGATAATCCAAGAGGGCGGTGGTAGATCCAGGAGGCGATGGTTAATCCAGGGGGCAGCTAGTAATCCCAGTGGGGTGTCACACTGTGTCTGCGTGTACACTGAGTCTGTGTGGTGTGTGGTGGCGTATACACTGAGTCTGTATGGCGTGTACACTGAGTGTGTGGCACTGTGTCTCAGTAATGTGTCGCACTGTGTTTGAGTGTTCACTGAGTCTAGTGTGCGTGTCACACGGTGTGCGTGTCTCAGTCGCCGGACCAGCGGAAAGGCAGGAAGGAGGTGAGTGGGTGGGTGGGTGGGTGGATGAGGGCTGGGAGGAGCACCAGGGGGCACTAAGGAAGCCTGGAGGAGGCGTTGAAGGTGCCTAGAGAAGGCGCACAGAGGGTGCCTGGAAGAAGCGCACAGAGGGTGCCTGGAGGGGGCACAGAGAGTGCCTGGGAGAAGGCGCAGAGGGCGCCTGGGGAAGGGGCGCAGAGGGCGCCTGGGGAAGGGGCGCAGAGGGTGCCTGGGGGAGGGCGGGGGAGAAACCCTGTAGGTGGCAACTACGCCTACGGCGTAATATTTCTCCCGACCCGTGGCTCAATCCCACGAACCCCAAGCGGAGGTGAGATTTATTGCCCCAGGAGAGGGTAGGACGAATGAAGCAGATACTTCTGACTCAGGTCCACCCTCTGGCAGAAAGCGCCCTTGAACGGCACTGGTTTTAAGCCACCTAGAACCTTAGCAACACTGCAGGGTCACCAATTGTTGGTGGTAGCGAGTGTTCTAAGTGCTAATCGGTTCACGGATAGAGAAACTCATATCCGTCAGGGTTACTTTATTGGACAAAAATACATCAAGTTATTGAGACAAACACAACACAAGGAAAAGGTGTTTGTGTGGGTATGCGTTTGTGTGAATGTTGTTTGTGTAGGTTAACATTTAAGTGTTGGTGTATGTGTATAACAATGTGTAACGGTGGACAACAAAAGGACATAGACGGACAGTCAAAGGTAAACGAGTACAAGAAAGATAAACATTGAGGACACGACACGGACAGAGACAAGTGCTAACGATGAACATGAAAACACAATTTTAAAGTCTTCTATGCAGTGCACCATTTTCTTATGTGTCACTGAGGGGAAGGAACACGTGATTCGAGCGGTGACTGCAACAAGCTGTCCTCACCGCGCAACTCACCTCAGCTCGACTCACGGTAGCTGTCCTCACCGCGCAACTCACCTCAGCTCGACTCACGGTAGCTGTCCTCACCGCGCAGCTCACCCCAGCTCGACTCACCGCACCAGGGAAGATTTCGTTCCTCCTTTCTCGCCACTGGGGGGGATTATCTGTAGCAAGCCCCCGCTGAGACGGTCGCGTACTCTCCTCCGGTGAGACAAAGAAAATGGTGTGGCAGCACAGACTCAATTAGTGAATGTTTTGATGTTCTTGTCTCTCGTCGCGCTCCTTGTTGTCCGTGTTGCGTCTTTAATGTTTTTTTTGTTTTTTTTACAGCTAAGGAGACAGTTCAAGGGCGTAAAAAAAAAAAAGCCCGCTACTTACTGCTCCTGAATAGAGGTCAAAGGGGTGTCCAAAAAGAGAGGTCAATTTCGGGAGGAGAGGTGTCCTGATACCCTCCTTTTGAAAGAGTTCAAGTCGTAGGCAGGAGGAAATGCAGATGAAGGAAGATAGTTCCAGAGTTTACCAGCGTGAGGAATGAAAGAGTGAAGATGCTGGTTGACTCTTGTATAAGGGGTTTGGACAGTATAGGGATAAGCATGAGTAGAAAGTCGTGTGCAGCGGGCCCGCGGGAGCGGGGGAGGCATGCAGTTAGCAAGTTCAGAAGAGCAGTCAGCATGAAAATATCAATAAAAGATAGAAAGAGAGGCAACATGGCGGCAGAATTTGAGAGGTAGAAGACTATCGGTATGAGGAGGAGAGCTGATGAGTCGAAGAGCCTTTGACTCCACTCTGTCAAGGAGAGCTGTGTGAGTGCCCCCCCGTACACATGAGATGCATTCAATACCAGGGCGGACAAGGCCCCTGTAAATGGATAGCAACTGTGCGGGGGAGAAGAACTGGCGGAGACGATACAGAACGCCTAGCCTCGAGGAAGCTGATTTAGTAAGAGATGAGATATGATGTTTCCAGTTGAGATTTTGAGTTAAGGATAGACCGATGTTTAGTGTTAAAGAAGGTGATAGCTGAGTGTTGTCAAAGAATTGAGGATAGCTGTTTGGAAGATTGTGTCGAGTGGATATGTGGATAAACTGTGTTTTTGAGGCGTTAAAGGACACCATATTTCTCTTGCCCCAATCGGAAATAATGGTAAGGTCTGAGGCTAAGAGTTCTGTTGCCTCCAGCCTTGAATCGTCACGTTCCTGTAGGGTGGGTCTTCTATTAAAAGAAGTTGAGTAATGCAGAGTGGAGTCAACGGCGTAAGAATGGATAGGACAGTTCGTTTTGGAAAGATCATCAATGAACAACAGGAATAGAGTGGGAGATAGGACAGAACCCTGTGGGACACCACTGTTAATAGGTTTAGGGGAAGAACAGTGACCGTCTACCACAGCAGAAATAGAACGGTCAGAAATGAAGCTGGAGGTAAAGGTACAGAGAGAAGGATGGAAACCGTAGGCGGGTAGTTTGTAAAGCAAAGATTTGTGCCAGACCCTATCAAAAGCTTTTGACATGTCCAGCGCAATAGCAAAGGTTTCACTGAAACGGCTAAGAGAGGATGACCAAGAGTCAGTTAGGAAGGCAAGGAGATCACCAGTAGAACGCCACTTGCAAAACCCATACTGGCGATCACATAGAAGGTCAGATGTTGAAAGGTGCTTTTGAATCTTCCGGTTAAGGATTGATTCAAAAGCTTTAGATAGACAAGAAAATAAAGCTATAGGACGATAGTTTGAGGATTGGAACGGTCACCCTTCTTAGGCACGGGCTGTATGAAGGGATACTTCCAGCTGGAAGGAAAGGTAGATGTTGACAGGCAGAGGCGAAAGATTTTGACCAGGCAGGGTGACAGCACGGAGGCACAGTTTTAAGGACAATAGGAGGCACTCCATCAGGTCCATAAGCCTTCTGAGGATTGAGGCCAGAGAGGGCATATAAAACTTCATTTTGAAGAATCTTTATAACAGGCATAAAAGAGTCAGAGGGGGGATGAGTAGGAGGAATATGCCCAGAATCGTCCAGAGTGGAGTTTTTAGAAAAAGTTTGAGAGAAGAGTTCAGCCTTAGAGATGGATGAGACGGCAGTGTTGCCGTCAGGACTGAAGAGTAGAGGGAAAGATGAAGAAGTGAGTTGGAAATGTTTTTGGCTAGATGCCAGAAGTCACGGGAAGAGTTAGAGAAAGCAAGGTTTTGTCATTTTCTATTAATGAAAGAGTTTTTGGTTAGTCGGAGAATAGATTTGGCACGATTATGGGCAGAAATGTAAAGTTCATGGTTAGCATTAGTTCGAAGGCTCTGGTACCTTTTGTGAGCTGACTATCATTGACAGCACGAGAACAAGCGTGATTAAACCAAGGCTTTTAGCGTGAGGAGTAGAGAAAGTATGGAATGTATGCCTCCATTCCAGAGACAATCACCTCTGTGATGCGCTGACCACACACAGAGGGGTCTCTATCCTGGAAGCAATAATCATTCCACGGGAAATAAGAAAAGTACATCCTCAGGTCGTCCCACCGAGTTGAAGCAAAATGCTTGAAGCATCACCTCTTCGGTGGGTCCAGAGGGTGTACAGGAGCGATAGGACAGGATACAGAAATAAGATTGTGATCGAGGGAGCCCAACGGAGAGAAAAGTTTGACAGCATAAGCAGAAGGGTTAGAGGTAAGGAAGAGGTCTAGAATGTTGGGCCTGTCTCCAAGACGATCGGGAATACGTGTAGGGTGCTGGACCAACTGCTCTAGATCGTTGAGGATAGGAGAGTTGTAGGCTTGTTCACCAGGCTGATCAGTGAAAGAGAATGAAAGCCAAAGCTGGTGGTGAACATTGAAATCTCTTAGGATGGAGATTTCAGCGAAGGGAGAGTGGGTCAATATGTGCTCCACTTTAGGGCTCAAGCAGTCAAAGAATTTTACATAGTTAGTAGAGTTAGGTAAGAGATAAACAGCACAGATGTCTTTAATAATAGAATGACAATGAAGTCTTAGGCAGATGGTTGAAAATTCTGAAGAATCAAGGTTGTGGGCACGAGAGCAAGTGATGTCGTTGCGCACGTAGGCGCAACATCCAGCTTTGGATTGAAATTTAGGATAGAGATAGTAGGAGGGAACAGAGTAGAGATTGCTGTCAGTAGCCTCAGAAACCTGTGTTTGTGTGAGGAAAAGAAGGTGAGGTTTAGAGGAAGAGAGATGGTGTTCCACAGAATGAAAATTAGAACGAATACCGCGAATGTTACAGAAATTGAGAAGAAAGAAGTTTGAAGAGTTATCAAAACACCTCTCGGGTCGACAGCCAGAAGGGGAGTCCTCCCTGGGGGAATTTGTGGTCCCACCCCAAGCGGGGACTCCGAGGCAAGGTGAAGGTGCGCCATTTTGATATTTGAATTTTGGGAAAAGGTGGATATATTGTGTGAATGTAGTGTGGTGTGGATAGAGAGAGGAGATGTCTTTAGAGAGCATGCTGAACTACTCTCTGGTGTTGGTGAGACAATAGGGAAACAGTTAGTGAGGACATGGGAAGGGTCTTTGGAGGGCTTCAGCTCCCTTCTCACTTCCCATATATACCTCACCGGAGTGGCTTGCTCCCGTTCGGTAGGTGTCTTCCTACCTACTCTAGCCTGTCTCAGTTTGTCTCTCTTGTTACTCGTTTATCTTCCACTGTCTGTCCTCGTCCTCCTATTGTTAACTCGTACATATTGTTTACTTCACACACTAACATTTATATGTCATCTACACCATACACACGCATACACACACAAACACTTTTTCTATGTATTTTGTTTGTTTTTATGACCTGTACGATTTTTATGTCACTAAAAAAGCCTGACGGATATTGACTTTCTCTATCCACGAACCAATTAGCACGTAGAACACTCGCTACCGGCTACACGTGTAGGGTGCTGAACCAACTGCTCTAGGTCGTTGAGGAGGGCAAAGTCGTAGGCTTGTTCACCAGGCTGGTCATTGAAAGAGGATGAAAGCCAAAGCTGGTGGTGAACATTGAAATCTCCCAAGATGGAGATTTCAGAGATGGGAGAGTAGGTCAAGATGTGCTCCACTTTAGAGTTCAAGTAGTCAAAGAATTTTACATAGTTAATTCAGTTGGGTGAGAGATAAACAGCACAGATGTATTTAGTAATAGTATGACAATGAAGTCTTAGCCAGATGGTGGAAAATTCAGAAGAGTCAAGGTCGTGGGCACGTGAGCAAGTGATGTCGTTGCGCACGTAGACGCAGCATCCAGCTTTGGATTGAAATTTAGGATAGAGATAGTAGGAGGGAACAGAGTAGAGATTGCTGTCAGTAGCGTCAGAGACCTGTGTTTCGGTGAGGAAGAGAAGGTGAGGTTTAGAGGAGGAGAGATGGTGCTCCACAGAATGAAAATTATGTATCCTACATATCATGAAAATATAAAATATAAGTACTTAGCTACAAAATAACATATACAAGAAGTCATTGTGGTCAATGCTGTCTATATGTTTGTCAACAAATGATGAGCGATGGACCGACGGAGTGGATCATCCGTGCCGAGCGGCCGCTATTTCGCTGACGTCATTTTGAGGTCATTATTAACGTCGAAGGATCCGTCAAAACGGAATAGTGGGAACCTCGCCTTACTCATTTCCCTCACCTCCTTCCTTTCCCTCCATCCCCTCCTCTCCTTCCTTATTTTTTCTCTCCCTCTCCCCTCCCTTCTCTTCCATCTCTACTTAAAGGCCTGTCTACACGAGCGGGCCTGATCGGCGGGCTTGCCCGTTAACGGGCATATTTGACGGGCAAACGATCACATTGCCCGAAAGCCCGCCGAGCGAAATCACCGAGCTCGTGCCCGGTAGCTGGAGTTTCTACCCTGCCAGACGCAAGATGATATCGTGAACCCACAGCGGGCCTTCATCCCACATCCCACCGCATAGTAGCACAGTGAACATTTAACGATGGCAGCCCTGGATAACTCTAGTGAGCCACCAACAATTTTTTGGTCTAAAGCACTTACTAGTACTTTGATTGACCTTTACCGTAAGAATCCATGTTTGTGGAATGTGAAGCTGAAATGCTATAGGAACAGAGACAAACGCATAACAGCAGTGAAGGCTATTGCTGCGGAGATGAGAGAGCATGGTACTTCCGTTACGACGGATGACATTAAAAAGAAAATAGACACGCTGCGTAACCAATTTCGGCGTGAAAGCAAGAAAGTAAAGCATTCACAGAAGTCAGGAGCTGGGAGTGAGGATATCTATGTACCTAAATATTGTGGTGCTTCCATGACCTGATTTTCCTCCATGACAGTGATAGTCCAAGACCTTCAGTGTCAAACTTGGACACAAGCCAAAACACTGGGAATGGTGAGGATACGTCTTCCGGAGAAACATCTGATAATGAGGTAAGACTAAGCTCTCTCTCTCTCTCTCTCTCTCTCTCTCTCTCTCTCTCGTGAATAGTCAACTGCATGGTTAACAATTTCTATTGCAATCAACCTGACTTTGTTTTTATGAATAGATAACTTGGAGAAGTTCAGTAGTATGGCTGATACGAGCAATACCCATTGTGTTTAAGAAATTAGTGAAAATTCAATTAATAAAAGTTATTCATAATACATAACTGCATCTGTTATTTAATGGAACTATACATTTTATTTTACACAAAATAATATATAAATGACACCTTCAGGTAACATTATCTGTGTTTTATTGCAAAACAAAATTATAAAAATAATCCGATTGTAACAAGTGTGATAATGAAGAAAGGAAAATATTTAAGTGGTGGAATGATTTTGCACAGCTTTGTACTGCCATGACACTGCACCTTCATTATTGAAATATTCCATAAAGTCATGGCGTACACTTTGAGCTTCTGTACTTGTGTTTCGTCCTTTTCTTTGGAGCTGCAACAGGTCCGGAGTTTCACGCCATGTACCAGGGAGGATTGTACATCTTGCAACATCCTCACAATCCAAAGACCCTTCAGGCGTATATTGCGTGACATGATCACGTCTAAGAAAGTTATGTAAGGCAGTACATGCTAATACTATGACCTCAACCTTGTTTGGAGACAGGTTTATGGGTGACAGAAAGATTCTAAATCTATTAGCTAAAATCCCAAAGGAGTTCTCTGCTGTACGTCTAGCCCTAGATAGGCGATAAGAAAAAATGCGTTCCTCATTACTTTGGGTCTGGTGAGAGAACGGTTTCAAAATGTGGCGTTGCAAGGGGAAAGCGTCATCTGCCACAAATACGTATGGTAGCATTCTGTCACTTCCTTGAGGTTTTCTATCGCTAGGGAGACCTGCTGTATCTGTGACAATACGGCTACTGATAAGTGTATTATCCCACACACCACCGTCTGACACTCGCCCATTGCAGCCAATATCAACATATAAAAATTCACAATTAGCATCACAAATAGCCATGAGAACTATACTATGGCTGCCTTTGTAGTTATAGAAATAGGAGCCACTGTCAGGCGGAGGTCTTATCAAGATATGCTTCCCATCAATGGCTCCGACGCAGTTCGGGAAGTTCCACCGTGTTTTCAAGCCATGTGCCACACGCATCCACTCATCTGGGGTTGTAGGGGTCTGTCAAACGTAAAGAAAAAAAGAAAAAATAAATTAAATAAAAAAAACTAAGGTGAATGGTACTGGTAATGTTTTCCTATAAAAATTTCGATCTATAAGTGCGTATTACGTAATTCAATAACATAACAATAAGTATAACACCGTTTCTTATATTCTAGATCTTCAATGACCCACTGCTGGATGCTTCTGATGCTTCCGAGGTAACACCTGGAACTGCTGACATCCCAGCTGGTCAACATGTGGTGTCAGACCCACATGCGCCTGGACCTTCTCGTGCGCGACCCGCAAAAAGGCCACACAAAAGGATTATTGATGAAACTCAACTAATGCAAAAGGCTTATGACGAACTTAGATCATTGTCTCAAACAGAAAATGTGTTTTCTGCTTTCGGAACTGTGGTTGAAAATAATCTTAAAGAAATGAATACTGAGAATCAGATTTATGCTCAGAAGTTAGTTCAGGATATAATTTTTCTCGGTAGACTTGGAAGGCTTTCGTCGTCTACTAAGATCGTAGAATAACTGTACTCATGTAACAATTTTATTATTTGGTAAAGGTAATTGACAAAATGTAAGTACATCGACATCACATACATACTTGTATGTATCTATGTAAGCGCTCAAAGATCCATCAAGTTCGTTCAGAATTATATTAATTTATTTCGTAGTGCATGGTCTGTTTATTGTTTTGAATGTGCATTGTATGCAATTAAGTCAGTTGTGTATTACACAAAATATTACCACTCATTTATATAGTTTTCTCATTAGTTGAAATTCTATAAGTATGCAATGAAGTCAATTATGTATTACACAATAAAATATTACCAATCATTTATATATTTTTCTCATTAGTTGAAATGCTATATAACACCCAAATCCATGACGTTACCAAATCAATAATAATTATAATAATAATATAATACATAATTCTTATTGATTTAGTTATATAAATTATGTGATTAATATATCACAGGTACACATTTCTTTAAAATCAGCTTTCATAATATTGTCGGCAACTCTTGTTTAGCTCATACAACAAAATTTGCTACCCACTAACACTCTTAACTACCTATGAGTATAAAGCGACCTTGGGATTGTCGCTGACAAACTACCATGCATTTCAGAGGCCATGAAACATCGTCTTTCGCCTGTACAATTATCTCCTAAACAAGTAGTAGAATCGAACGGTATTGTTTTAAACCCTCCTGTAATAAGTTATTGCGTTAGCAAACGTCCTGAAGGCACTTACGCTTCACTTACGCTTGTCATTTTAAGTGGAAACCAACATTTTAGCTTTCATTATAGAGGAAAAAAATAAATAAGAGAAGGAAGAAGTATGATGTAGCTGCGATATTGTGTAACTACCAACATATGTTTATCTAAACCCCTACACTCTATTACCACCTCTCTCTCTCTCTCTCTCTCTCTCTCTCTGTCTGTCAGTCTGTCTATATATACACGAGAGACAGAAATGTTAATAGATATGACTCATCAAATTAATTATCAGTACCCATTATATAGGTATAGTTACTTATATCACAATGTCACAACATTATTTACACGTAACATATTTATAACAGATTCACTTACCTGTAAGTAGTCAGCCTTCAGCACCTCGTATATGGCCCTACATGTTTCTGGTATTATACGGGACAAGCTTTGCTTTGATATGCGTGTACTGTACTGCAACTCCGAATAAGTAGACCCACTTGCTAAAAATCGCAGAGTTGCTTCCAGACGAGCTTCTGCTGTAATGCTGTTTCTCATAAGTGTGTCTTTCTTCACTATGTATGGCTCCACCTTTGATAATAACATGTAAAAGGTGCTTACACTCATCCTCAGGTAATTTCTGAAGTCGTGTTCCTCACTACTCTGTAGTTCATGAAGTATTGTTGCAGTGCTTCCAAACATACTTCTTTTCTTTAACCAATCTTTACACCATATCCTTTTCTTATTTTTCTTCTTGAGGCACAACGCTATTATCATAGAGCACAAAATTTTTTTCTTGGCAATGCTAGGCACCATGGTTCTCGTACCGCACTCCACCCGCTACTGGCAACATCGTCGGGCAGGCCCGGCTGCTCATCGCTTCGGTCGTGTGGACAACATTCACGGGCAGGCCCGCCAGAATTTGCCCGTTAACGGGCAAGTCCGCCGATCAGGCCCGCTCGTGTAGACAGGCCTTACTCTTTCTCTCCCTCTCCTTCCTTTTCCTCCTCTCCTCCCTTCTCAGTTCCCACCTTCCTCCTCCCTTACTTTCTCTCCCTCTCCCCTCCCTTCTCTTCCATCTTTTCTCCTCCCTTACCATTTATCTCCCTCTCCTTCCTTTTCCTCCTCTCCTCCCTTCCCTGTTCACACCTCCCTCCTTCCTTACATTCTCTCCCTCTCCTCCCTTACTCTCTCTGTCACGTTGTTTTGTTTAGAGGTGAGCCGAGTACCGCACCCCGCCCCCCACCGTCCACCCTTGACCCGCTCTATTGTTATATATTTCCATTATTTCCGTTTCCCTTCCTTCTGTCTCCCCAATTCCTTCTTTCCTCTTCTTTATTAGTCTGTGCTTAATGCAGGATGGATATATAGAGAGAGTTGATAGCACACTGACTGATGGATCCATATCGTGGCGATGTACAAACAAAAAATGTAAAGGTCGACTTAAAACAGACAATGACTGAAGCAATTACTCCAATGCAATGTGAGCACAATCATGACAAGGATGAAAAAAAAACTAGAAAGACAGCAAATACGTGCAACAGTGAAAAGGAAGGCAACTGACGACTTGACGGCAAGGCCTTCAAAGCTAATTAGAATTGAACTACAAAAATTATCTGACGATGAGCTTGAATCTACTGATAGAAGATCGATTGCACAATCATTATACAGAGAAAGGCGAAAAGTGTATCCAGTATTACCTAAAACTCGTCAGGAACTACACCAGGCTCTTAATTCTATGACTACTTCTACAACCAAAAGGGAAGATCTTATCCTGGAAAATAATCCTGAGACAGGTTTGGTTATTCTTTCATGTACAACAAATCTAAAAAATTTGACAAACACTGCTGATATCATCGTAGATGGGACTTTTAAATGTTGTCCTAAGTTCTTTTATCTGGCTAACGGAAGAGGTGAGCGATCGTTAATGAATGTATGAACAATCGGACTTGGAGGTGAGTGATAAAACGCGCTTTTCACTTAATATTCTGCCGCGCTTTTGATAGCAATATATCAGCAACGTTTGCCGCGCTTTTGATATGCCAATCCGCGCTTTCGTAAAACGCCGAGAGAGAGAGAGAGAGAGAGAGAGAGAGAGAGAGAGAGAGAGAGAGAGAGAGAGAGAGAGAGAGAGAGAGAGAGAGAGATTTGATTTGATAAATTTATTACGCCTCATGGCGACAAACAAAATACAAATTCAATATCCACAGATGTCTCGTAGGACACGTTGAGATACACACACACACACACACACACACACAGCCAGTGTCCCGCTGATTGGAAAACAGCCTACGTCACCCCAGTCCCTAAGACCCCAAACCCTCAGTCCCTAGGCGACCTTAGACCCATTTCAATCACTCCCATTCCCAGCCTCCTATGCGAAGATGTCATCTTCAAATGGACATACTCCCACCTTGCCCCCCTTATTGACACTCAACAGTACGGCAACATGAAGACTCCTCCACCACACACTGCCTTATCAGCCTCCTTGACTTTGCCTACAAGAACCTCGAACAACGGAAAACATCAGCCGCCCTTGCATTCATAGACTTCAGAAAAGCTTTTGATCTCGTCCACCACGCCACTGTCATCAACAAGGCAATTAACCTCGGGCTTCATCCAAGCTTAGTGTCCTGGCTGGCCGACTTCCTCTCCCAACGCAGTCAGGTGGTGAGGTATCAGGGAGTGGCCTTTCCCCCTCAGCACCTCACCTGCGGAGTGCCTCAAGGGACCAAGGTCGGCCCGCTTCTCTTTCTGATATTGATCAACAGCGCACTGACCCACACCCCCAACCGCTGGAAATATGTAGACGACACCACACTAGGAGTCACCATCAACAACGACAACCCTGACTACAGTCAACTCCAAGACCTCCTACACCTCCTTTTACCCTGTGATGTCGTTGATAGTACAACAGTTACGGCCTTCAAGAATATATTAGACAAGTGTTTTGAATCCAACCAGCAACTAAGATATTACTCATTGTCGTAATAACGTTAAGTTATTTCGAATACTGGTGTCCTTGTCCGCTTTTATCGCCCGGTTAGTCGTAGCAGTAATGGTAGTTCTTTCCTCTTTCCTACATAAATTCCATGCAGTTTTTCCATGATGCATGGCTCTTTTTCCTTTCCTGCCAGCTTTGGCTGGAGGGATGGGGGGGGGGGGGGGGGGAGGAGCCTTCGCCTTTGCTGTTCTTCATCTTCCACCTTTGATTAGATAGTTAGTGTAACTTGTCACAAACAGCCTCGTAAGGACCAGCAGGTCTGCTGTGGTTTGTTCTTCCTTTGTGTTACTTTGTGTACACAGCCTACAATCATGGACAACAGACAACTACGTCACCATCAACGACACCAAAACCACAGTCATGCACATCAACACCTCAGCCCCCGTCACCCCTCCTGCAGTCTTCTTAAATGACACTCCTCTTCGGTTAGTCCAGTCTACTAAGCTACTTGGAGTCACGATAGACAACAAGCTCACATGGAAGGACCACACCACCCAACTCATCAAATCCGCCACCTACAAACTGTACCTCCTGCGGCGGCTCAAGACGCTGGGGACTCCCGGACGTTGAGTTGGCGAGTGTGTACAGCACACTCATACTCCCGCAGCTCACGTACGCGTCCCCGGCATGGTCCAACTCCCTCAACCTCACGCAACGCCGCCAACTGGAGCGCGTTCAAAAACGGGCATGCAAAATCATCCTGGGCCCCAACTACACCAATTACCAAGACGCCCTCGAGATCCTCACCCTCACCAACCTTCAAGTACGTCATTCAGCCCTGCTGCAACGCTGTGCGACCGGTCTGCTCTACCACCCCAGACACCGGAATCTACTCCCGCCTGCAGTCTCCCGTCCTAGACAGTCCGTGAGGCACGCCAACAGACTGGCTCCAATACGGGCACGGACGGACCGCTACAAGAACAGCGCCGTGCCCGCGGTGGTCAGGCTAATCAACAACATGTGAACCCCTCGACAACAGAAGCTGTAAATATCAGTATTTCCATTATTATTATTATTACTATTATTGTTACTATTATTATCATTATTATTATTATTATTATTATTATTATTATCATTATTATTATTATTATTATTATTACTTTGCCCATGTAAAGTTTGTAAATTTTCAGCTCTAGGGCTGCAATCCTTCCTCTCAATAAACCGTTTTATTATCATTATTATTATTACACACACACACACACACACACACACACACACACACACACACACACACACAAAATATAAGAGACTGAAAGATTCACATTTAATATCCCCCCAAAATAAGGAAATCTTATGAGCATAAAGACCAAATTATCATCCTGAAGTAGATATTTACAAACATTAGTTAAATCCTGTCCCTGCGGTAATAGGTCTTTCACTGTGGGGCAGGCAAGACAATAATGTTGAAGGGTGTTAGCGTTCACTTGGTCACATAGTTTGCATGTAGAATAGTGTGGCATATCCTCGACCTGGGAGATCTGCCACACTGGTCGATAACCCAACCTAATCCTCGCACTCACGACATTGTGTCTACTGACCATGAGGCCATGACGACGATATTTGTGGTTTGTATCCATGAAGGCGTCGTAATGTCGGATGTATACACTGTCAGCACGCTCAGAATTCCTGCGATTCACCATACGGGCGTTGAAGTCTGACATCAGCGTATTCCTGTAGCACCGTAAGGAGAGCGGGACTCGCACTGCAGGAAGGTTAAGGCCACACGCAGCCTTAGCGAGACTGTCCACACTATCATTGGCCGCGAGTCCAACATGAGATGGCACCCACAACGTGCGGTGGCTAGCCGACGTAGGATATCTTGAACCACGTGATCGTAAGCGGGTCTCGGAGATGAAAGGGCGAGAAGGGCAGACTTGGAGTCGCAGATGATCACCCCACTCAGTCCCCTGTCAGTAAGGAGGGTAACAGCATCCAACAAGCCGTTCAGCTCACAGTAGGTGGAAGACGTCGAATTGGGTAAGCGACGGCCAGCCCACCCATCTCTCGGCGGCGCCACAGTTGGGGAGAACACAGCACACGCCGCACTCCCGTCCGCCTGCAGTGAGCCGCCAACGTAGAGATGGTGTGCAGCAGGAACCGAAGCAGACACACTGGCGATGGCCTCAAGGGATAACTGCTTCTGTGGGAGAGTATGGTCAGTTTTAAATGTACGAGTGAAGGAGATGCGTGGATTAGGTACTCGCCAGGGTGGCAAACCAGGAACAACCTCGACTGCAGGGACATCAGTGGCGAGCCTTCGGAAATCAGCACATACCATGCGGACAAGTGTGCGTCCGCCTGGCCGAAGTGCAGGTCGGCGCGTGTTCGGGTCGAGTGCCGCTCGGATGACATGAGTGTAGTGAGGAGCAAGATGGGGAAGATGCAAACACTTGATGCTGAAGTACGTGACATTCATGTAGATCCCATCAACAAGTGGAGTCAAAGTTAGCTCTGACAGCATATTGACTATTCTGGTCGAAGTTGGGCAACCCAGGATAAACCGCATGACTTTGTTTTGAAAATTTTCAAGTAGCTGCAGTGATGCCCTGGAAAGCTGGCAGAGCGCAGGGGAAGGATAGTCGACAACTGATCGAAGAAACACTATGTAGATGGTCTTGGCTACAGGGATAGAGACTCCTTTCATGTTGTTTGCAAGCCACTTGACAGGGATGAAGCGCTGCTCTAGTCTGTCCAGTAGCTCCTTAACGATGGGATGGATACGTTGTTGTGCAGGCATAGCTGGGGTGATGCGCACGGGTGAACCTAAGTAGGTATACTGTGTGCAATGAGGAACAATACTGCCTCCCACGGTGAAGACAGGGAGTGTCTGAGGGTTGCGTGTAGAGAAAGTCATACTCTTCTCAGGGGAAATAACGAGGCCTCAAGCAGTTGAGGATGCATAGAACGCATGAAGGAAGTGCTGAAGATCCATGGGTGAGTAGGCGTGGATGCAGATGTCGTCAGCATAACAGGTAATTGCAATGCCAGGGCTGTCAGGAAGGAAAGAAAGAAGGCGATGCATGAGGACGTTGAAGATAAATGGACTTAGTACGCCACCCTGTGGAGTACCCAAAGCGAAGCCTTTAGAGGTACTGCACGCGCCCCTAAAAAGGACCCGAGCAGTTATGTTGCTGAGGTAGCTACGTATCCATATCAACAAACTTCCTTTAACACCAAAGGCCACAAGCTGATCAAGTATGACTTCTCTACTCGCAATATCAAAAGCACTCTTAAGATCGATAAATGCTGCAACACTGGTGGGTGAAAGGCGGGAATAAAGCTCATACAGGCAGTGGTGCGTCCCCCGCTGAGGCAGGAAACCATACAGTCGCGGCGAAAGCTTGTTTTGCAGGCGGAACATCAGACGGTTAAGGAAGATCCGTTCAAGCACCTTGCTGAAGCACGATGTCAGGGAGATGGGGCGGAATTTATCAGTACCGGGTTTGGGTATGGGCACTATGGTGCTAGAGGTCCACGCCCGAGGCACACAACCCTTCCGAAAACACGAGTTAAAAAGCTGCAGCAGGGGATCGCCAGGAACTTTCTGGAGAAGACGTAGGACAGAGTAAGTGATCCCGTCATCACCAGGTGCTGATGACGTAGGAATAAACAAGCGCCGAGACACCTCCAAGGAAACTTGGTTGTGTGGAGGTGCGATGCGGGGCGCGCGGGCTGTGTGGAGTTGCAGGGCGGAGCGGGGCGTTGCCCTCGGGTGTGGCTGGGTGCTGACTTGACGCTCACGGGGCAGGAAGGTCGCGCGCTGCGTCAGCAGTACGCTAGAGCTATACGGTTTACTGCCTCTACCCTCGCACACTGTCACTGAAGTTGCGTATGAGAGAGGAATATAACAATTCGGAGTAGTTCGTAACAGCGCTGTCCACGACTTATGTTAGAGTTTTTTATTTATTTATTTATTTATTTATTTTTTTACTTTTTAAAGTAGTTGGTGTTAAGCGTTAAGTTTAAGGCGCGAACTGCTATCTCTCGTCAGGTCCGGTGTACCGTTGGCATTTTCCCGAACTGTATACTATTTCGTCAAGGGAGGTTTCAGCAGCCAATCACAGCGCGCCTAGTCATCCATCTGCTCATGACGTCATGAGTCACCACAACCAATCATGATTACGATAGATGAATTGATGAAAGGAGTCAAATTCTTGCATTTTAGAGCAAAAATAAATTTTAGTTGTTGACATTTAATGAAATAATTATATTATGATACATAAAGCTGATAAAATAAACCAATAAAAACGATTTTTACTAATAAATCGACTAGTTATTTACTTGAGCCTCCCCTGTTTTTTTATTTTCTTTTATTAAAGAGTGTACGCTTAATGGGAAACTAAAACATTTATATTACATTTATTATTTATGTTATTAATACAATCAACATGTCAATTTTCATTATTTTATCACCAGTAAAAGAA
>NC_066531.1:10945780-11045363 GCF_024679095.1 Eriocheir sinensis
TTTAATTATACTAGTTTTATTTATATTGTACTCTCTCTCTCTCTCTCTCTCTCTCTCATTTTTTCTGGTTAAGTGAAATGTACACACTTTATAGCCATTATAATTCTTCTTAATATACGGGGAATTTAAGTTACATCAGTAGATGTCCAAGAAAGACTACCGTGTAGGAAAATAGTCATATCACTGATTGCATGTTTTTTACAGGTATGTCTGTTCCTCAGTCAAGGACATTTCATCAGGAGAAGATGAGCCTGCTTACTGAGGTTGCTAACAACAGCATAAACCCAAAGTACCGTGCAGTGTCTCACCTGCACGATGTTTGGCTTAAGGAAAACCATGGCGGGCTTGGAGGATTCAGTATGCAGACTGCCATTGAGAAGTACTTTCAAAGCAACCCAGGATCTCTAATTGAAATGGAATTCTCTGAAACGAGCTTCGCTATTGCCCTCGTCACTCCTCTCATGCAAAGAATCCACCAGAAGCTGAAAGAATCTGCCGAAGTGGTGTTTGTAGACACCACCAGTCACGTGGATCAGATTAATACAGCGGTGACGCTTTTGTTGTGTGCTGGACCATCTGGCGCCTTGCCTTTGGGCTTGATCTTCACGTCATCACAAGAACAGTCCAGCTTTATCAAAGGTGAGTTTTTATTGTTGCTATATTGAAGTTCAAAATAATTACCTAGACAATGAAAAGTATAAGTGTTATTATTTATTGTATAATTATCATACTTTCAAAATATTCTTGGCTGATCAACATCATGTCAAGCAGTAAATACATAGTCACATTTCGTTCTCCTTTCCTATCATATACTCATTTCGTAGCGTCACCCTACTAAGAGGGTACTCTCTCGGCATGATAATATCCTCGCTATAGTTTATCCGAAGTCATGTATATTATGCATGCCAGTCAATATTATTTGAATATACCTGACTAGTTAACTATATTCATTATGCGTTACCTTCTCATATTGAGACGCAGCATTAACCCACAGCATGTCACTGTCTTGCGATAGCACAAATATGCGAGCAAATATATCAAGTACCAAAGTGGTTTTCATGATGTATCGCTTATTTTCAGGGTTCAAACTGCTGAAGCTCGCTCTTGGAGGAGATGGTTTCTACAGAGTTGGACATCCTAATTGTTTCGTGACGGACAACTGCGATGCTGAGAGGCATGCCCTGCAGTCAGTATGGCCTGAATCACATTTATTTTTGTGTGTATTCCACATTCTTCAGCAAATATGGCGATGGCTCTGGGATTCACACCATGGAATAAAAAAAGATGATCGCCAACGGCTGATGGCAGTCGCTAAGCAGCTGGTCTACTCAGACTCAGAAGAAACTTTCAACAGTATATGGACTTCCTTCAATGGAAGTGAAGATGCTCAAACATACAGTCGGTACTGCAGGTAAAATTATAGAATTTATGATTTATTCAGCTTATGCATTGAAAATGTACTTATAATTGTCTTGGATACATTGGTTTCAAGTTGTATTTATCCTTAGTTTTTGGATTTCTTAAAAAAAATTATCTCAATACCATTCATGAATAGATAGATTTTGAAAGTATCCTGAACTCTTCTTGAACATCTGCCATGCTTCAATCTTTTTTCAGATCACCAGTATGGATTTCGTTAGGGTCGTTTTACTGGTTATCTTCTTGCCTTCTTATATGATTAATTTAGCCATTTCGATAAAACCTGTGCCGTTACCTAAATATATCGAAGGCTTTTAATAGTCCAGTACATAGGTTTACATTCCACTCCAAACTTTCCTTCTAATGATTATATCACTCTCTCTGTTCCTTTATGTCCAGCTTTCTTTCTGACTGTACAGTTTAGAAAATAATTATCCTTCAAAACTTATCAATAGCGGTGTTTCTCAGGGCTCTGTCAATCACTCACTGTTTATTATACCTCAATTATATAATTTCTTCAAGTTCAACTAACTGTCCTACCTATTCTTAAGTCGATGTCACCACTCTGCATCTCTCCACGGCATTCAACAAGCCACCAACCTAACAGAAATCTGCTTTGGGCAGGAGAAACTTTGTTTTCTTCATAGTCTTTTTTTTTCCTATTCACTCAAAGTCTTGAACACAAATGTTCCCTATTCTTCAACAACAGAACTGCCCCCCTTACTAGACATGCTTGGTCTGCCCTTAACCAAAACTTTGAAATGGAAACTTTACATTTCTCTTACTAAAATCATCGTCAAGATTAGGAGTTCTGTACTGTCTGGCAATTCTCCTCCTTCCGTGAATTGCCAATTATTATATACAGGGGCCTTGTCCGATTACATATAGAGCATGCATGTCCATGTGTAGGGAGGTAAAAAAAAAAAACAGGGTGAAATCAAAGGTATTTTGCCTCCCCAGTTCCCCTCCTATTCCTAACTGTCTTTTCCCTCTTAAATCCTGCTTCAGTGTTGCTTCCCTCTATTTTCTGCTGATATTTTCATGGTAACTGATCGTCTGTCTTGATAACTGCATGCCTCCCCTCTTTACATGGCCTCAGGGCCAAATTTTTAATCAGGCCCTTCCCATGACTAGTCCCTTCACCCATGGTATAAAAATCGACAAAGGGGCATGGGAAAGGAAGGGCTGGTTTAACAATGTGGCCCTCAGCCCATTCGTCTTTCTACTCAGTTTCATCCTTATACTGTCCTAAGCCCATATATGCAAAAGTAAATCAGTACCTCCATTCTTTCTTACTTCCTACCGATAAACTGAGGAACAGCCTTCATTTATCTGTCTACGACTTGGATACCTTCCAGGCACAATGACAATCATTACATGATTCTTCTTTGAACATTTTTCTCCTCGTGGATCCAGCGTTTAGTGGGCCTTTCTTTCTTGCTTTCTTTCTTTTCCTTGTGAATAAAAACTATATGTATAAAAAAATTAATTTAGTTGTTGTTTTTATGCAGCTACCTCAGCAAGCTGTTCGAGCGGAGACACGAGTGGAGCATCTGGGCACGCAAGGGTTTCTTCCTGAGAGGTCATAACACGAATAACTTTGCAGAATCTACAATTTGCATTGTCAAGGATGTTATTCTGAATCGGTAAGAAGCAGAACATTTCGCAAATTATAAACATTGCGACAAATTAAAACAATATAAGGAGTGCTTTAATAGGATCCTCATATAATGTTTTTACACTGTAGTTTATTCACGTAATGTGCTTTACGTATATAGTGGTAATAAGTTTTGCACACTTTATTATTATATCCGCACTGAGGGTATTCTCTCCATCTATGGAACGTCTAATATTTTTGTATCATTGGTATTTCAGGTGCAAGGCCTACAACACAACTCAACTGGTGGTGTATATGAATGAGATATTCGAGAACTACGTACATGAGGCAACGTCTACTCGATGTTGCTCTGAAGAGGCGCAGAGCCAAGCCTATCATGACTACCTCGGTTCGGCCCGAGAATGTTGAGAAAGTTGATGGCACCACATTTACCGTTACAAGTGACAAGGGGGACACACAGTATGTAGTGGACCTGCAGCTGGGTTTGTGTGACTGCCCCTACGGTCAAACAGGTGCCGTGTGCAAGCATCAGGTAGCATGCTCTGAAATGCATGCACTAAAATTACCACAAGTGTTCCACAGCACTCCTACTAATCGCCAGTTCATCGCAAGTATTGCTCTGGGGGACAAAGATGTACCTCCACTAGATTTTTTCGTTGAACTCCAGGACGATTCTCTCGTTAATGATAATTCATCCTCACCAGTTCCGTTGAACACTGCAAGTGAGGCAGGTGTGGCTGATTCAAGGGAACCCGCAAGTGAAAACTCACTGGAGGACTTCGTTGTTAATTCACCTAGCTTTTCATGCACTACAAATAAAAAACAGGAAGTTCTACAACTGCTGAATGAAGCCTTTGAGCGCTTTTCCGATGGAGTGTCTTCCTCTGCAATAACTGCTATGGCCACAAAGCTCAAAACCTTGAAAACGGCAAACCAGCTAAACAGCTGCATGCATATGTTTGCAGCATCTTCATCTATATCCTGCAAGCGCAGCAAAATCCATTGCCAACCAACTTCAGTGGCAAGGAGAAAAGTTGGTACACCCAGGGGATCTGCTACTGTTGGCAAAGGACGCACAAGAACAAATACTGCTCTTCCAACTACAGCCAAAAAGAGACCTCGTAATCTTTCCCACAACATAACATGTAACCAACCTAATTCAAAGATCCATTTCTAGCTAAGGTTCAGCTGAAAATAATAATAATAATAATAATAATAATAATAATAATAATAATAATAATAATAATAATAATAATAATAATAATAATAATAATAATAATAATAATAATAATAATAATAATAATGAGAAGAAGAACTTTATTTCAAAAGTGATAATTCTTTTATATAATACTTGGGAATAGTACATTCTATGCAATAACTAATATGCCAATATTTAGGTACAAAAATAATTGTAACTATCACATTTGTGTCAAAAGTAAAGCTAATACAAATCATAAAAGTAAAATGCATGAAGATAAGTCATCTTTATAATTTATTAATCTATTTATTTATCATTAAACGTTATTATTATTATTATTATTATTATTATTATTATGATTGTTCTCTCTCTCTCTCTCTCGCATTAATGTTTTCAACAGTTCCTCTCCTCTTTCATCAAACGGTTTTCTTCCTTCTCATCCTTATTTTACTCTTTCACCAATGTTTCCTACTCATATACCTCATACAAGTTCGCATCTCTCTCTCTCTCTCTATCTCTCTCTCCTCTCTCTCTCTCTCTCTCTCTCTCTCTCTCTCTGATGAATGTAATAATGTATTGAGAGTGTATGTGTGTGTGTGTATATATATATATATATATATATATATATATATATATATATATATATATATATATATATATATATATATATATATATATATATATGACTAAGTAATTTTTGAGAATGTGGGTGTAAACATGCATTTAATGTGATGTAATTCAATTAATGGGATTAGTTAATATTATTAACAATCACAAAGGATATATCATCACTAACACTCAGCATACTTCTTTTTCCCTACTGGACACTTATTATATAATAAAGCTGAAGTGAGTGCTTGTATTTTTTTTTATTCCTCATCCCACTTTATGCAATTATTCTATAAAATCAGCCGTCTATGGAGCAAATCGCAATTACGTGTCAGTTTTGGTTGGTTCCAGCGATGATATATATCATACGTGTTTATATACTATTCCTCCCCCCCCCAAAAAAAAAATACATGTTATGTTATAGTTTTCCATTCAGCGTATATTCCCCTTCATAGAAAATATAGATTTGATAGGGTAGACAAAAGTAATTTACTGTTAGATTGATGAGTAAAAAGTATTTCAGTTGGTTTATTTAACCAGCTTTATATATCATAATGTAATTATTTCATTAGATGTCAACTATGAAAATGTATTTTTGCTCCTAAATGCAAGAATTTGACTCCTTTCATCAATTCATCTATCGTAATCACGATTGGCTGTGGTGACTCGTGACGTCATGACGTCGTGACGTCATTGATGACTAGGCGCGCTGTGATTGGCTGCTGAAACCTCCCTTGACGAAATAGTATACAGTTCGGGAAAATGCGTACCGTTGCCTGCTTTCACAAGTTGATTGTAGTAGGTGAGATAACACAATAGTCTTTTAGTTAAGTGATGTGGATTATGTTTTGGCCGAGCGGAGCCGTTAAGTTCACTTTGAGTTCACTTTAGTTCTCTCTCTCACAGGGTCAATACAAATACAAAAATGTATTTTAACTATATTAACAGTTGTACATAAATTTACAGTTTAAATGAGCGAGTCGCACGATTTGAGAGTCAGCCACACCACAGGGCGTGGGGCGGCGGAGCACCGCTCGCCTGCCCGTCACCCGTCTTCTCTCCCGTCTTCGCGTTGTTCGCTCCTTTTACTTGCTTGTAGTCCGTCCGGAAGGGTGGGGCTTCCGGTTGATGACTGGCGATGATTTGTCATCAATTGCTGATTTATTATCAGCCAAGCATGTGTTCCCACGGCCATCAGCTCTGACGTGTTCCATAACATCCTGGCAAAGGCACTGAGCCTGTGCTTAGACACACAGTCACACACTCACATGCACATTATAATATACACATTACAAGTCTGAGCAAAACAACTTTTGAGAGAGTGGCAGCAACATTGCGGGAAATGTTTATCTCTTTGCGAGATATCGAAGGAGGTATAAGGAACGGTTATTTTCGTGTATTATATAATCACACTATGTAATGCCTGGGGGTCGGGATGGCATGTTCCTCCCTTCTCCTTCATTGTTAAATGCAACAATAAACAATCAATCAATCAATCAATACTACTTATGATAAAACTCGTTTACTTAAAGTATTTCTACAATATTAGGCTGATGGACCAAACTCATTGTGGTTTTAAGATATGGTAGTAGCCTTTTGGGGTGTCTGGGGTGAATTCATGCCCTTGCATTTACTAGCAGTTTACGTCTTGATGCTCCCGGCGGCTCCTCCCACGTGTGAAGGTACTTTCTCCCGAGAGCACCCAGCCGGTCTAGCTGCTAGATCGTCGCGGCTGTATTGCCGGCCAGGAATTGCCACGTGTAAAGCCGCCTTAAGTGTGTGTGTGTGTGTGTGTGTGTGTAATTCACCACGACCTGGTCACGTGTTGGACTTGCAATCCCCAGCAGCAGGTACCCTCCCGACGTGAACATGTGCTCTTTACCGTCGATCAATGGGTACTGCCAGGACCTCACACACCACACACCCCATCCCCTTTGCTCAAGGGGGGACAGTAACCACTCCTAGTCAACGGAAAAAATCCGGCCTGAGCGGGCTCGAACCGCCGCCCTGTCAAACCGTGAAGCCTGGCAGTGTGTGTGTGTGTGTGTGTGTGTGTGTGTGTGTGTGTGTAGTTTATTCATCACAGCCTGATCACGAGTCTCTCTCTCAGTCTAGCCCAACCTACGGTTGGGTGAAGACGTGTGGCTGTTTGCCCCTTGCAACAGTTCATCGTTGCCGTCATGGAGTACTCTGGCCCCGGCACTGTTGCTGACGTGCAGATGGATCTTGCACTCAGTGAAGACGAGGACGTAAGCGTGAAACACTGGCCACTTTTACCCTCGTCAGTGTCAAGTGATTCTGTTTAAGCTGCTTCCAAACTTGATGGCTCCCGCCGTGCCAACCAGGGCAAGCGGTCTATGGGTGAGACAACAGACAGTGACAGCGAGACACACCTACCCGCTACCAAGACACCAAAACACCGTGAACCCTCCACACCCACTTCTCTGCTGCCGCCGCCTCCTCAACGCACCTCAGCTGCGGTCCTATCAAACCTCCCCTACCAGCATTTGCTCCCCGTGCGGATTACGTGAAGCATGCTTTTAGGGAGCGTTTACCAGTGGAGATTACGCTTCGTTGGCTTGCGGAGGTCATGAAAACATTCCAACTCGAGCGGGATATCGCCGAGGTGAAGATGGCATCTGTGACATCACGGTTCGTCTACATTGCAAGGTGCCGCCAGGACATCGTGGAGCGAGTACCAAAGGGGGAGTTTGTCTCTGTCATTCTTGATGTGCAAGACTCCCCTGAGAGGCCCAGGAAATATCTCAACTATCTGATAACTCGGTACCCTGTCGGTGTTGATCCCTCCCTCGACCTGAAACTCCCTAGTGTTCACTCTCCCCGACGTTTTCGCCAAGACGATTTACCTATCAACCGCATTGTTGTCTCTTGGAGCCTGACTGATCCGCCTCCCTCCAGCTTTTCCTTCAGTTTCCTCCCCTGCCTCCCCGACTGTGACATGTGCATGGTGCGCTAGTGACCACGACTCTCGCACCTGCTGACACCGCGTCGCTCCTCAGCCGCCTCCTGTCTCACCTTCAGCCACCGCAGCCACCGAACAACCCGACCTGCCCGCATCTACGAACATCAACTGGAAGTGTCCTCAGTGTAACAAGCAGGGAGTTAATGTATGGCACGGCTGTACCAAGCGCTCGGCGAGGCAACCAGCAGCCTCGCCTCCTCCTCCTCCTCCGCCAGCCTCATTGCCTCAAACCCCGCATTATGAAGCTTCTGTCTCCTCGGAGTCAGCACAGACTCGTGAGCGGTGTGATGCACTCCAGACTAGCCTTGTTGATCTCGCCGCCAAACAAGACTCCACAGACACCACACTCACCACACTTGTTGAAGGGCAGCAGGCAATGATTGCTACGGTCACCACACTCACCGATAAGTTTGACGCCATCGTTTCCCACCTAGAGAAGAAGGGTATGGAGTCGTTGACACCTTCCTCCCCCCTGGGCGGGGCACAGCGTGACCGTGCGCGCCCCACCACCTCTTCCCCGTCTGGCTTCCGTGTACCGAAGGGTAGAGTTCGCACGTAATATTGAGCTTCATGTCATCTCCTGGAACGCCTGCGGTTTAAGTGATCTGGCAAGACTCTCAGCTTTGAAGGGATATGTTAACGAGCACTCCCCGACAGTCATATTCATTCAGGAGGCCTTTGTTGGTCCTCTTCTTGGTGACAGACAAGCTCCCTCACTTACTGGCTACGTTTCTTACGTCCACCCAGTTCGAAACGGTCTCGTCACATATGTACACTCCTCAGTACCACACCAGCTGCTTCGTACCTCCGTTGAAGCAGACATGACCTTTCAACTCCTGGAGGTAGCGATGGGACACGGCAAGATTCGTTTATGTAATGTCTATTCAGCCCCGGGAAGACTAAACTTGGCGGCCTTGCCCCTTCCAACACTTGGTGGCATTGTGTACATGGGTGATTTTAATGCCCGCCATCCTGAACTTGGTGACTCTTCTCCAGCTCCGAACCGGAATGGGCCTCGACTCCTTGATTTCGTCAGACGATACCGACTCACACGATGGGATACTGGCGGCGCCACCCACTCCCCTGGAGGTACCCTGGACCAGGGCCGAGAGAATACAGGGTCCACGCACGCGCACCTTAAGCCGATGAGGGCGGGGCTAGAGCTGTGACGTCACAGAGTGCGGGTTGCTCTCTCCCCTACCCCCTCCCCCTCTCTCTCTCTCTCTCTCTCTCTCTCTCTCTCTCTCTCTCTCTCTCTCCTGCGGCCCACAGGGTGCGGGTTGCTCTCTCCCCTACCCCCTACCCCTCTCTCAGGCTTCTCTCTCTCACCTGCAGCATATTACCACACTAATATTGTATGTAATCCAATTCTGACTGACTTTGAGGCTTATGTATTGCGGGTGGCTCTCTCCCCCACCCCCTTCCCCTCCCTCAGGCTGGTATCTCTCTCTCTCTCTCTCACCTGCAGCATAATACCACACTAATATTGTATGTAATCCAGTTCTTGCTGACGACTTTGAGGCTTATGTGTTGCGGGTGGCTCTTTCCCCACCCCCTTCCCCTCTCTCTCTCTCTCTCTCTCGCTCTAAGCCCCAGCATATTACCACACTAATATTGTAAGTAATAAAATTCTTATTGATGACCTTGATACTTTTTTACAGTATATATTATGAGAATATGCTGTCAGTTGACATTCTCACTGCACAAAAGATATGAAAGTGGTAGGGGACTAGGGGTCACATTTAATGATACCACTATCAAAAGTAACAAAACACTGGTGCATACTTCGGAAAAGGCATAATAATATGTTAGGAGCAACATCAGTGCATACTATTACAGTTCACAGACAATTCATCAGTATTCTTATGTCCTCATAACTTTTCATCCTGACCAATCAGGATCTTCCTTTTGTTTTTCTTTGCTGTCTTACTGTCATGCTTTGGCATGACAGTGGCGCACACCCCGCCACGGTTGAACCCAGACTGGCCGCGGCAGCCACCTCGGACTCTTCCCTGCACGCACCCTGTGACGTCACGACCTGCGCGGCCCGGTGGAGTTTTTGGTGGCTCCTTGCGCGGACCCTGTATTCTCTCGGCCCTGCCCTGGACCACATATTTACGTCAGGACTGGTAGCTCCACGTGTCAAGTGTTTCTCCATCCCCGTGCTGTTCTCCGACCACGTTGCTCTGGGCCTCCGATACTCCGTACCACCAACACCCCCTCCCTCCCACGCCCTCTCCCGCATCCAGATACCTCCAACATACTGTCCAACATACATCTCCTACATGACTACTATGCTTCCTACATTTAACACCAGCTCCCCTGATAAGTTGTATTCCTCGCTGGTGAAGTCCACCCATGACTTTTACACCCGGTATGTCACCCGGCCTCATCTCACCCGTCGACCTGGGGTTCGTATCGGGCCACTCGATGACCGTGTGCTTCAGGCAGAAAGGAAGGCGGTGGAGCACGGCCTTGCTTTTCAGAGAGACCCAACCCCTGCCCATCTTCACCAGTACCAGACGTCTCGATACGAGCTGATGACTCTCCAACAGCATGCCCAGACTGACTCGTGGCACAACTTTACTGATAGTATCAATCATCTCACCAGCGTGGGTTCCATGTGGCACAAGATTAACAAGATTGTAAAGAAAAAGCCTTGCACTGCTCTCCATCACAGTCCAACGGAATATGCCGAGTCCCTTATTGACTCCTGGTCTGCACAATCACGACCTGGCAACCTTCCAGCACCTGTACAAGCTGCACTCTCCTCCCAGGCAAGCCTTCGTTCTCTCCGCCTGGTGGACGCTCTGTTGCGGACAGATGAGGAGGATGACGTTCCCATCACGTCTGATGAGCTGCAGCGTGCCCTGACTCGAGGTATCTCTTCGGACTATGTTCGCGGCTCTAGCAAGATGAACACCATCACTATCAGCATCGTGTTCACAGGCACAATGAAGGGCTGATCCGATGTCCTCGTTGAAAGCAAGCAGAACATCTCGGCCAGGTTTGTGCTCCTCCATGTCCGGAAAATATGCCATGATCCGGTACTTGAGTTTGGTCGAGTGGACACGTCCAGGCAAGACTGTTCCAAGCTGTTTCAGTCGGTTGCTGTACAAACTTGTTAGATCTGCCAGCTTGAATACTGGTGCCACATGAGAGTCTATGCGGGCATCATCGATGTAGGACACCAGTTCTCCGAGAGCTATGCCATGATTGATATCATCCTGGTCATCCAAAGTTCTCTTTGTGTCCCTTGCTTTGTTATAGAGGGAAACCAGACACTTCACATGGTACAGGGCATCTTGCGCCATCATATCGCCAGCACTCAGTTTAGCAATAAGTGACTTGTCTTCTAGTTTCAGAGCACATTTCCTGACCCGTCTGTCCAAGTCGAAGGTTGAAGCTTTGCGCAGAGATTCGTTACCTGCTGGCTTGTCACAAAAGAAACACGTTTCGAGCAGTGTCTCTGAGCGGTCCACACGCTGACGGGTAAACTTTGGGGTCACGCCTTCGGTATCGCAACTGGTTGTTTTCCTCTTCTCTGCCCGAGTCAATTGAGTTTTGTTGTATTGTAATCTGCACGAATCATGCCACTTAGCCCTGTGGTGCTGTAAGGTGGACTCAATACCCTCACCATCGTCCAAGCGGGATATGTCGAGAGATTTTGGGAGGCAGTCGATCTCACTGAACCGGAGAAGGTTGTTTGCAAGAGTCTGGTATCCAGATCCTCCTGTGCTTCGCTTGGAGTCAGCTGGACAATGAAAAGGTTCAGTAGTGTCCATCTGACACAACACACATAGGTTCCAGTCTGTCTGGTTAACTGATGTAACAGTCGTACTTGGCCCTTCCTGCCGGGGATCTAATAGTTTGAAATTCTTGGCCATTGTCTCGAACCAACACAAATTAGTCACTTTAAAATTAGGAAGAACCACCACCAAGGAGAGGATAAGTCTATTAGATTCTAATAGACTAATCCTCTCCTTGGTGGTGGTTCTTCTAAAAAATTAATATGCATCTTCTAATAATTAGAAGATGCATATTAATTTTTTAGTCAGGTATCAAATAGATAATAAAGCATGTGCATACTAGTTGATAATTATCATATTATACTCAAAACATTGTGTTTTGCACCAAGCACATATGACTTTGCTGACCTTGTTGGCAGAGTTAAGTTATTCGTGGCAGCCATTTTGTAAAATGGCCACCATTTTGACCCTAGGGGTAATCTGGAATGTCCCTATATCCAAAATGTTTCCTAAGGGTATGCTCTAACTGTGTACCAAATTTCATGCTTGTATCATCAAAGGCACAAAACTACCAGAATATTTCACAGATCTGCTGGACTAAACCAGTCGTAGGTGCACACTTTTCTTCGCCAGGCAACTCAGACCTTTGGGGGTGACTGTGGTGGACGTATATACTCTGCCCGCCGCCCATCCCACCACCACTACCAGACGACGGACGGCAGACCCTGCCACCCCTGCAGCCCTGCCCCAGCCACCGGCGAGGCGAAGGAAGCGCAGGTGCTGAGTAGTGGGGTACCGAGTTGCTGTCTTCGAGGTTTTTAACACATTTTAGCTGACAAAACATTGATACGGTTTCAGTAATTACACCACTTGTAACATGATTTCAGGTGAATTACTATTATTATGTTCACATGTTTAGGCGTGTGGGGCCATATCTAATCTATTAGATTTTTCAGCTGTTGATTTTTCTGGCGTGTGGATGTTTAATATTTTTCTTGAGTAACATTGTTACGCATTTTATGAATAATCATTCATTTTATTTCCTCCTTTCTTTTGTGTGTTTTATTTCACAGTGGAGAAGTTTTGTCTTGCTAAGCCTCACTCATTATTCTTTTTCCTCTTTTATTATACATTTTAAAAGCATCGGGGAGGAGTGAGCACATACTTAGTGGTGAATGATTATTACTTTAATTATTTTTGCAGCGATATTTTTTTTCTTTTATCATGTTGCTCCTCATTTTACTAGTAACTCTTTTTAATGGCAGAAAAACCTGACCCGCAGTTACAAGCTCTCACCGAGGACTATGAGGGGTGGGAAGAGAGGAATGACAGTGCCGTCAAGGATAACGGTAACTGTCATGTAAGGAGTGGTAGCAGTCTTCAAAGGGTGCTTTCTCCTTCCTCTGAGCTGCATGAGCAACCAAGAGGTATTTACTTACTAATCCCACAATGGCTTCTGCCCTTAATCACCCGCTAACAGCAACAGCAGTTGGGCCCTTCTCAGGTAGTAAGGGAGGCAGATTATTCGGCCAGGGACTTCTTGTTTCAGAGTAAGGTTGTCATGAACATTTCATTCGTGTCAGATCCGGGAGATAAAATATCTCTCAGCCGTTCGAGGGTCAATCCCGGGAACGGGAACGGCGGCCCTCATAAACAGGAGCGCATTCACGGAACGGGAGGATTATGATGCGTTTCGGTCACTTTTTTTCGACACATTTGGGGAGGATGGGCAACACAGCCTCGTAAAGGGTGTAAATTTTGCTGTGGACACTGTGCAAACGAGTGGCCTTTTTAACAGGCCTCGACTACCGCCCGACTGGCAACCTACACGGTTTTATCAGCCAACTTTTATGGCACTTAAAGTAATTTGGGGTCCTTTTTAAAGCTTCTCTTGCCGTCGACACGTTCGTCGGGGAGGGGGGCCTTCGACCCTCTGACCTAAACCTTTTAGGGTGTCACCAGCGGTAATAAAAAAAAACCTTGTTTTATTTATTTATTTATTTTTTTTTAAGACTCTGCTTCTTGTAGAGCTTATCTTGTGGGTCCCACAAGTGTCGATGCTGTCACTTCCTCTAGCAATGCCACCTCGGCGTCCCGGCTCCAAATCTTGTTATCTGCATCTTTTATTTCTTGTTTTATTGGCGCCGACATGTTGTTTACCCGGCCGCCAGTCGGCAATTCAAGACGGACACGCTCAGCTGCAGAGAACCTGCCGCGAGAAGAGCTCCCAGACCCAGACCCAGACCAAAAATGCTGCCGCGCCTGTATTGCCAGCCGCGAATTGCCAGGTGTAAAGCCGCCTTTAGAGGTGAGGTTCGTGATTTAAATGAGAAGAAATCGCGAGCTGGAGTAGGTAGGAAGACACCTACCGAACGGGCGCAAGCCACTCCCGGTGAGGTATATATGGGAGGTGAGAAGGGAGCTGAAGCCCTCCAAAGACCCTTCCCATGTCCTCACTAACCGTTTCCCTATTGTCTCACCAACACCACAGAGTAGTTCAGCATGCTCTCTAAAGACAGATCCTCTCTTTATCCACACCACACTACATTCACACAACATATACACCTTTTCCCAAAATTAATATTTCAAAATGGCGCACCTACACCAAGCCTCGGAGTCCCCGCCTGGGGGGGGTGGGCACAAATTCCCCCAGGGAGGACTCCCCTTCTGGCTGCCGACCCGAGAGGTGTCTTGATAACTCCTCGAACCTCTTTCTTCTCAATTTCTGCAACATTCGCGGTCTTCGCCCTAATTTTCATTCTGTGGAACATCATCTCTCCTCCTCTAAACCTCACCTTCTCTTCCTTACCGAAACACAGGTTTCTGAGGCTACTGACAGCAATCTCTACTCTGTTCCCTCCTACTATCTCTATCCTAAATTTCAATCCAAAGCTGGATGTTGTGCCTACGTGCGCAACGAAATCACTTGCTCTCGTGCCCACGACCTTGACTCTTCTGAATTTTCCACCATCATTGTCATTCTATTACTAAATACATATGTGCTGTTTATCTCTCACCTAACTCTACCATCTATGTAAAATTCTTTGACTATTTGAATTCTAAAGTGGAGCACATCTTGACCCACTCTCCCTTCGCTGAAATCTCCATCCTAGGAGATTTCAATGTTCACCACCAGCTTTGGCTTTCATCCTCTTTCACTGACCATCCTGGTGAACAAGCCTACAACTTTGCTATCCTCAACGACCTAGAGCAGTTGGTCCAGCACCCTGCACGTATTCCCGACCGTCTTGGAGGCCGGCCCAACATTCTTGACCTCTTCCTTACCTCAAACCCTTCTGCTTATTCTGTCAAACTGTTCTCTCCGTTGGGCTCCTCCGATCACAATCTTATTTCTGCATCCTGTCCTATCGCTCCTGTACACCCTCTGGACCCACCGAAGAACGAGATCGGCATTTTGCTTCAGCTCGGTGGGACGACCTGAGGATGTACTTTTCCGATTTCCCGTGGAATGATTATTGCTTCTAGGATTGAGACCCCTCTGTGTGTGCTCAGCGCATCACAGAGGTGATTGTCTCTGGAATGGAGGCATACATTCCTCGTTCTTTTTCTACTCCTCACGCTAAAAAGCCTTGGTTTAATCACGCTTGTTCTCGTGCTGTCGATTATAGAGAGGTAGCTCACAAAAGGTACCAGAGCCTTCAAACTAATGCTAATTATGAACTTTACATTTCTGCCCGAAATCGTGCCAAATCTATTCTCCGACTAACCACAAATTCTTTCATTAATAGAAAATGCCAAAACCTTGCTTTCTCTAACTCTTCCCGTGACTTCTGGCATCTAGCCAAAAGCATCTCCTCCAACTTCACTTCTTCATCTATCCCTCCACTTCTCAGTCCTGACGGCAACACTGCCGTCTCATCTATCTCTAAGGCTGAACTCTTCTCTCAAACGTTTTCTAAAAACTCCACTCTGGACGATTCTGGGCATATTCCTCCTACTCATCCCCCCTCTGACTCCTTTATGCCTGTTATAAAGATTCTTCAAAATGATGTTTTCTATGCCCTCTCTGGCTTCAATCATCAGAAGGCTTATGGACCTGATGGAGTGCCTCCTATTGTCCTTAAAAACTGTGCCTCGGTGCTGTCACCCTGCCTGGTCAAACTCTTTCGCCTCTGCCTGTCATAATCTACCTTTCCTTCTTGCTGGAAGTATGCTTTCATACAGCCTGTGCCTAAGAAGGGTGACCGCTCCAATCCCTCAAACTACCGTCCTATAGCTTTACTTTCTTGTCTATCTAAAGCTTTTGAATCAATCCTTAACCGAAATATTCAAAAGCACCTTTCCACTTCTGACCTTCTATCTGATCGCCAGTATGGGTTCCGCAAGGGGCGTTCTACTGGTGATCTCCTAGCCTTCTTAACTGACTCTTGGTCATCCTCTCTTAGCCATTTCGGTGAAACTTTTGCTATTGCGCTGGACATATCAAAAGCTTTTGATAGGGTCTGGCACAAATCTTTGCTTTCCAAACTACCCTCCTACGGTTTCTATCCTTCTCTCTGTACCTTTATTTCCAGTTTCCTTTCTGACCGTTCTGTTTCTGCCGTGTAAACGGTCACTGTTCTTCCCCTAAATCTATTAACAGTGGTGTCCCACAGGGTTCTGTCCTATCTCCCACTCTTTTTCTGTTGTTCATTGATGATCTTCTTTCCAAAACGAATTGTCCTATCCATTCCTACGCCGATGATTCCACTCTGCATTACTCAACTTCTTTTAATAGAAGACCCACCCTACAGGAACTTAACGACTCAAGGCTGGAGGCTGCAGAACGCTTAGCCTCAGACCTTACTATTATTTCTGATTGGGGCAAAAAGAATCTGGTGTCCTTCAATGCCTCAAAAACACAGTTTCTCCACCTATCCACTCGACACAATCTTCCAAACAACTATCCCCTATTCTTTGACAACACCCAGCTATCACCTTCCTCAACACTAAACATCCTCGGTCTATCCTTAACTCAAAATCTCAACTGGAATCTTCATATCTCATCTCTTACTAAATCAGCTTCCTCGAGGCTGGGCGTTCTGTACCGTCTCCGCCAGTTCTCCCCCGCACAATTGTTGTCCATATACAGGGGCCTTGTCCGCCCTCGTAAGGAGTATGCATCTCATGTGTTGGGGGGGCTCCACTCACACAGCTCTTCTGGACAGAGTGGAGGCTAAGGCTCTTCGTCTGATCAGCTCTCCTCCTCATACTGATAGTCTTCTACCTCTTAAATTCCGCCGCAATGTTGCCTCTCTTTCTATCTTCTATCGATATTTCCACGCTGACTGCTCTTCTGAACTTGCTAACTGCATGCCTCCCCCCCTCCCGCGGCCCCGCTGCACTCGACTTTCTACTCATGCTCATCCCTATACTGTCCAAACCCCTTATGCAAGAGTTAACCAGCATCTTCACTCTTTCATCCCTCACGCTGGTAAACTCTGGAACAATCTTCCTTCATCTGTATTTCCTCCTGCCTACGACTTGAACTCTTTCAAGAGGAGGGTATCAGGACACCTCTCCTCCCGTATTTGATCTTGCTTTCGGCCACCTCTTTTGTTTCTTTTTAGGAGCAGCCCGTAGCGGGCTTTTTTTTTATTATTGTTTTCTTTTTTTGTGTGCCCTTGAGCTGCCTCCTTTGTTGTTAAAAAAAAAAAAAAATGAGGGAGTTTTTTTGGAGAGTAATGGATATGAAAGTGAGAAAGTAGTTCATAGGGTCGAGAGGAAGAAGGGAATAAAACTAACAGAAAAGGAGGAAGGGTGGAAAGTGACATATACGAATATTAATGGAATAGTTTCATCGTGGATAGAGTTAACGACTATTTGCGAGACAATGAACCTGATATTGTGGGGCTGACGGAAACTAAGTTGTGACCCAATTGAGGTGGTGGGGATTGGAGAAGGTGCAAACAACATATGGAGGAGAGACAGAAAGATAAAACAGGGAGGAGGTGTGATGTTGATGGTTAAAAAAGGCATTAGGGTGGAGGAGGTAATTGAGGGTGAAGGCTTGACAGAGGTGTTAAAGTGAAAATTGTGGGTGCTGAAGGAAGAAGGAGGCATTATGTAGTAGGGTATGTGCCCCCATGAACAAGCGTATGGGGTTGCGGGAATATAAACAAATGACACAAGAGACGGTGAGTTGCAAGGATGAAATGTTGAGGGCGTGTGAGAGAATACTTATAATGGGTGATTTCAACTGCATGGAGGTGGAATGGGAGGATTGGGAGACGCAGGGAGCAGACGAGTCGTGGGGAGGAAGACTCCTGCAACTGGCAGTGGAACATGTGCTGACTCAGTGGATCAAGGAACATACCAGATTCGGGAAAGAAGGCGAGGCATCAAGACTAGACCTGGTATATATTTAGTAAAGCGCCGGAAATAATAGAAAATCTTAACGTAGATTGTCCAATAGCGAAGAGTGACCATGAGGTTATGGAATTTGAGTAGTTATAATATTGCCATACTGGCTTGTTTTTCCGGGGCAATGGCGCGTGGGGCGGGGCGGAAAAAACAGCCGTAGTGGCGGCTGTTATACTGGCTTGTTTTTTCGGGGCAATGGCGCGTGGGGCGGGGCGGAAAAAACAGCCGTAGTGGCGGCTGTCATACCGGCTTGTTTTGGCGGGGCAAGGGAGCGTGGGGCGGGGCGGAAAAAACACGTGGGGCGGAGGGCGGAAGGACATCCGTAGTATCCTGCGCCATACCGGCTTGTTTTGGCGGGGCAAGGGAGCGTGGGCGGCGGAAAACAGGTGGGGGGGGGGGCGGAAGGACATCCGTAGTATCCTGCGCCATAGCGGCTTGTTTTGGCGGGGCAAGGGGACGTGGGGCGGGGCGGAAAACACGTGGGTGGGGCGGAAGGACATCCAGTAGTATCCTGCGCCATAGCGGCTTGTTTTGGCGGGGACGTGGGGCGGGCGGAAAACAGCTGTAGTGGCGCCTGTCATACCGGCTTGTTTTGGCGGGGCAAGGGAGCGTGGGGCGGGGCGGAAAAACAGCCGTAGTGGCGCCTGCCATACCGGCTGGATTTGGCGGGGCAAGGGAGCGTGGGGCGGGGCGGAAAAACACGGGGGGCGGAGGGCGGAAGGACATCCGTAGTATCCTGCGCCATAGCGGCTTGTTTTGGCGGGGCAATGGGGCGTGGGGCGGGGCGGAAAAAACAGCCGTAGTGGCGGCTGTCATACCGGCTTGTTTTGGCGGGGCAAGGGAGCGTGGGGCGGAGGCGGAAAGACCTCCGTAGTATCCTATGTCATAGCGGCTTGTTTTGGCGGGGCAAGGGAGCGTGGGGCGGGGCGGAAAGTCACGGGGGGCGGCGGGCGGAAGGTCATCCGTAGTATCCTGCGCCATACCGGCTTGTTTTGGCGGGGCAAGGGAGCGTGGGGCGGGGCGGAAAAAACACGTGGGGCGGAGGGCGGAAGGACATCCGTAGTATCCTGCGCCATAGCGGCTTGTTTTGGCGGGGCAAGGGAGCGTGGGGCGGGGCGGAAAGACTTCCGTAGTATCCTATGTCATAGCGGCTTGTTTTGGCGGGTCAAGGGAGCGTGGGGCGGGACAGAGAGGGATCGGCAGTGACAGGCTATGGGGAGGGAGCGAGGGATGTGCTATGGTGCGGTTGGTGGGAGGTGACGAGTCCGGGAGCGGCGAGACATGGGCAGCGTCATGCCTCGTTCTGTCTTAGATGGAGCGTGTAGGGTGAAGTAGTGACGCCATGCTGAGATGCTATACTTAACAGTTACGCCTTTGTCTGGAACCTTTTGGCATTCAAACTGTTCTTGTTTGTACACTCGAATAAAAGTACTCCGAATATTGTGTATATATGTCATCCTGTGTTAGTTTACGAATCAGTTACTAGCTAGCCATGGCGGGAGATGAACATTATATATATTTGACTAATTTAGGGAACAGGGATATTTTTCCGGATAATAGACCCCATCAATTTGTAAATAGACTTAACCCTCCTTTACTCCTTGACCCAAATAAGGATTATGAAATAGCCATGGTGAACTGCTTGTATCCTAAAACGTTTTATAGTATACCCAAGCACGATTTTTCAGCCCGCATTGAAATTTATGCGAGTGCACACTTTCAACCCGATCATACTTACTTATTGTATACTTTCGTTCCCCAGAGCAACATCTTGGCAGGTGATACCAGGTACATGATTCATGTTATCAATAGCGATCTGTCCCTTGCTCTTGCAAAGCTTCTCAAGAGTTACTATACACATTACTTTAAGGGTGAGGAATTCTTATTTAGCTATAATAAATTGTTACGGAGGACAGATCTAATTGTTCGCAAGGGTATCTGCACGAGTGATGATCACTTTGTAAACTCAGTCTTAAATTCGGATTCCGAATGGCACAGTGTCTAGGATTTGCACATACCATGGATTATACTTTTATGAGTCCGATGATCTCAATGTCAAGAATCTTACATACATACCCCCCTTTCCCCACGCCAAGACGGTGGGGTTGACTTCGCCTTGATCTATACCGATTGCGTAACCCCCACGATGTATGGTGGGCAAATGGTAAATCTATTAGATGCAGTTACCATGGAAGCTGCTGGAGGTAGAGACTTTCGCCAGCTCGTATATAAATCTCTTAATAAGACCTTCATAGATTCGATTTCCGTCAGAGTGCTCGATCAAAGGGGTAAAAGTATAACCTACGGGCGAGGAAATACCATGACCTTTTATTGCATATTCGCCCTAAATAAGAAATAAATACGACACTTTTCGTGAAGATGGGTTATTCATTCACAGACAGTCATGAGGAGTACTTTCATTCCTCCGGGACGTCATGATTTCGATGCTCTCTTTTTAGAGTCATGCAAGGGGTGGTGGATTAGAGGATATTAGGATATTTCTCCCGCCTCCCGTTCAGCGAGGTAGAAGAGGAGGTGGAATTTTTAATATACTGAGCGGTCTGGCTAAAAGCCATCCCTTTTCTCATGAGAAATGTCGCTCCCGAAGCTGTGCGTATGGCGAAAGACGTATTAGCCGATGTGTTAGATGGACGGGATATCCGTCACTCGTTAAAACCAGAGGCGTGTCGGCTCTGAAAGGCGTTGGACAAAGACTTGCCTGAGGGGAGGTAAGGAGTCCGCAAGCGTCAAAGACGAGTCCAAGGCAGGCGCGTCCGTAAGCGTAAGAAAACAAGCAAAAGAAAGACGAAACGACGGTCACGTAAAACATGTTATAAAAGTGACATATTCAACATGAAAACGTTAGTTTAACGTGGAAGATGGCGGAATACGGACTTGACGTACAGGGGGGTGGGACGACCACCTCTCTGCGTCAGTACGCAGCCGCCGTAAGCGAAGGGTTTCCTCGAGTGACGCGTGTGAGACCAGTAGAAAGTTTTATTGCATCTCGAAACAAACTCGATATTTTACCCGTTAATCTTGACGGTTCTAATAATGAGATTAATGATAGTTATATTGAATTTAGGATTCCAGGCGTTCCTGGACAATTTCTGGATCTCAGTACACTCTCGATAGACATGAAGACGCGCGTGACCAAGGTGGACGGGTCGAAGCTTGGTGATACGGATCATGTGGTTTATGCTAACGGCTTTAGTAATACCCTTTTAAAAATTGCACTTGCTACCTCAACGAACAGATGGTAGAATCCAACGCCCTCTTTAATTATCATGCCTTTGTTAAAATGATAACGTCGATCCCCAAGAAAAGTTAGATTCGATTGGACGTAGTTCCTTCTTTTCCGTGATGATCAGAGTGAAAAGGTATAGTGAACACGTATAGTGACGAGTACTTTACAGGAGCCAATAAACAAGAAAAGGAAATGATTGCCAACATAAAAGCACACGGTCTTAGTATGACAGCACCTTTGCTGTTAGATATTGCGAGTCTAGACGCGTATCTCCTCGACGGCACAGATGTGAGAATCAGGTTGGAATTAGCAAGCAAGTCGTGGATTCTAAACACATCTCAGGATGGAGATCTCTTTAAATTTGCGCTCGAATCAGTAAAACTATGGGTCGATCGCGTCGTGCCGCACGCATCAGCGTTATCGTCACTCAATACTTCACTCGCGTCGAAATCCTTGCAGTATACATACAATCGAACCCTGTATAAAACATATGTCTTAGGAATCAATCAAACGAGTTTGCTGGCCGAATTGCCGTTTGCACAAATCATTCCACAGAATCTGATAATGGTTATGGTTGACATGGATAACATGTCTGGTTCTTACAACAAGAACGGTCTTTATTTCACTCACGCGGATCTCAATCACGCTCATATCACCATTAATGGGTCAACGGCTTATAATATTCATGCTCAGTTTCCCCATCATGTCTCTCGACTCTTTTATTCGACGCTAGAAGGACTTGGCTTGGAAACAACTAACAATCTTACTCTCCCGGCTTTTGCAGCGGGTCGAACCTTATGCGCTTTTAATTTCGTCACAGAAGACGTGGAAAATGGGATTCCCCTCGATAAAAATGGAAACATGCGTATCTCTTTAACTTTTAATAAAGGACACAACAGAAATCTCGTCATTATATTCTTCGCCGACACGACAGGCATAATTGAAATTGACGCGCATCGTCAAGTAACGTGTCAGGTTCGCGCGTAAAATAAAATGAATGCACTGGAAATCGAACGAGGATTAGCGGGTGTACTGGGGGATAAGATTATTTTTTTAGGTTGTCATCCTGAAAGTCATGTCGGTAAGCTGCTTGAACATGCAAAGCAGCAGCTAAAACCCATTGTCTTTATTCTGAACACTCTGAAGGGGGGAGAAGTCATGGGTCACTGGATCGCTATATACATTCATTATGAAACTCAAACACTCGGTTACTTTGACACTTATAACTTAGATCCAAGGTTGTATTCACTGTCATTACATCACTTTATACAAGTACATCCGTATATGACGGTGTATAGATTAGCATATAGATTACAGGGTCTGCAATCCCTTGTGTGTGGCATTTACACGATGTACTTTTGCTATCTCCTCAGTCATCACCCCCTTAAACGTGTCATGTATTCCCTCCATGCAACCTTTAAGAAAGGACAGCATTTCTATAATGATAAACTTATCACGCGATTGGGATACAAACTCTTTCCATTACCACAATGTGAAACAACATTCTGCTTACTTAGTAACGCAAGGCATTGTCGACGAGAGATTTGCAACGTTATCATGTAAAGCATGGTGCCATGCTAAAGAGAGGGGTAGACGCGGGAGAACACCTGGAGGTATGCTAGAGGAACAGCTGCTATCGCAACACTTGCGTGTATGGGTTGCCAATTGGTTTCCATACTGATGCATATAAACCCAGACGTCCACCCACTACAACCGCACTTTACCAGCAAGTTGAAGTGTATACGCAACGTGATGGCTAAACGGTTCTCGTCAACCACGTTCGGTAAGTGACATCAGTTGCTATCTACATGGTTTGTTAAATCATCAATACCGTTTCCTCATTCTGTATTTACTCTCTTGTTTGTTTTCAGATGGTCTGGTAATCAACATTAATTATTACTGTTCTCGCAACTCACCAGATGAAAGCATGATACGAGAAAGTGTCGATGCAGACGCACCGAGCAGGGAGACTGAAGGACGTGGTGCTGTTAAGCACAAGAAACGTATCATCACAGACTACAAAGCACCCCCTCCAAAGATCGGTATGTATGCATCTATATGGAATGATAACTCATCCATTTCTTTAAGGCGTTCGAGTAATTATTACTGTTCTCCAGGTGAAACCGCGAGGCGGGAAAACGCTGACGCAGAAATGCTGAGCATGGAAGCTGAAGGTTGCGAGGATGCTCCATACAGGAATCTCATCTCCCCTCCAAAGAACGACTCCAAGGTACCCTCAGCCGAAATCACCGTGGATTTGACGCCTCCATCCCCTGCGGAGGAGACAAAGGATGACAAGCAGCCGTCAAAGGAAGAAAAATCTGCCTTCAATCCGTCGTTTACACCCAAGATCTTACCTCCATCTCTGTTGAAAAAGAAACGAGTTGCATCCATCTAAATTGCGTGTGTTTGTATGTTATTACTAAGACGTGTTTTTCTTTTTTGCGTGGTTAAATAAAAATTATAAAATGATTCTGGTTTATTTCTGTATCCTCGTTACTTGTTAAGTATAGCATCTCAGCATTTTTATTTATTTATTTATTTAATTTTTTTTTTTTATGTCGTTGCCTGTTGCACCGGTAGACATCTTCCTGGTGTGTCCTGATGGTCGCTGCATCCCGTTCTGGCGCAGGCGAGTGTTTATAGTAGCACCATCTTGCATTGGTTCTTGATTCACTTGGACGGCTTGATGGATAGTGTTCAGAACACCATGTGGATAGTTTTAAACCCCTCGACGGTGACTGAAAAATCCGAGTGGTAGCCTGGGGATTCGAACCCGCGTCGTCCACCACGCGGCGAATGTGAACCCAGTACGCTACCAGTTCGGTCACCGCATACCCTACACCCTACACGCTCCCTCTTAGACAGAACGAGGCATGGCGCAGCCCATGTCTCGCCGCTCCCGGACTCGTCACCTCCCACCAACCGCACCATAGCACATCCCTCGCTCCCTCCCCATAGCATGTCACTGCCGATCCCTCTCTGTCCCGCCCCACGCTCCCTTGCCCCGCCAAAACAAGCCGCTATGACATAGGATACTACGGAAGTCTTTCCGCCTCCGCCCCACGCTCCCTTGCCCCGCCAAAACAAGCCGCTATGACAGCCGCCACTACGGCTGTTTTTTCCGCCCCGCCCCACGCCCCATTGCCCCGCCAAAACAAGCCGCTATGGCGCAGGATACTACGGATGTCCTTCCGCCCCCCCCCCCCCGAGGTATTACGCCCCGCCCCACCCGCCAATGCCCCGCCAAAACAAGCCGGTATGGCGCAGGATACTACGGATGTCCTTCCGCCCTCCGCCCCACGTGTTTTTCCGCCCCGCCCCACGCTCCCTTGCCCCGCCAAAACAAGCCGGTATGACAGCCTGCCACTACGGCTGTTTTTTCCGCCCCGCCCCACGCGCCATTGCCCCGGAAAAACAAGCCAGTATGGCAATATTATAACTACTACCGCAGCCCACCCATTAACTCGGACGCAGTGTGCCTTCTGTTACCTGACTCGAGGGATACTACACCCGGCAACGAGACTTCAGAGACAACAGTATCTTTTGAAACCCGCTTCTCAGCTAAGTGCCCCCAGCAGTTATTTGAGACAGATAGATTTTTACTACACGGATCCGGTAGGATTATTATTTGTTCGGCTGTCTGGAGGTGCTTGTTGGATACCTTCACCACCTAATAGCTGGTAAGCACTTGTTTCTTTGGGATTGTCTGACGGGTGTGTTATTCACTTTGCGAGTGACCTAACTGTTGGGTAGGGTAAATTTACTGATTCCCAACAACTACTACTAATGCTATAACTTCTACTTCTAATACTGCTACTACTACAACTACTACAGCCACTCCCACAGGCACATAGACGCTGTGGACCCGTCGGAGGGCATGATGAAGCAACGGGAGACTGGCATCTATACCAACGACTTCCTGGAGTTTATCGGCAGCGGACACTCCACCGTGCCCAAAGGTATTAGTGATTTGTTTTTTTACATCAAAGGACACGGCTCAAGTTCAACAAGAGTACAAAAAAAAAAGTCCGCTACTCGCCGCTCCCATAAAAGATTAAAGTAAAGAGTAGCCAAAAGAGAGGTCAATTTCGAGTGGAGAGGTGTCTTGATACACTCTTCTTGAAATAAGTCAAGTCATAGGCAAGAGGAAATACAGACGAAGGAAGGTTGTTCCAGAGTTTACCTCTTGCATAAGGGTTTTGGATAGTATAGGGATGAGCATGAGTAGAAAGTCGTGTGCAGCGGGGCCGCGGGAGGGAGGGAGGCTGCAGTAAGCATGTTCAGAAGAGCAGTCATCATGAATATATCGATAGAAGATAGAAAAAGAGGCAACATAGCGGCGGAATTTAACCCGGTAGCAGCGACGAGCCAAATTTGTGGCTTTACCGTGAACCAGCGACGGGCCACATTTTTGCTATGACATAAACCCCCAAAATAGATGATGCCTAAACTGATCACAAATGCGTTGATATATGTTATGAAGTGGTTTGCGAGAGCGATGATTTTTTTTTCATTAATTCGCTTGGAGGGGCCTTTAAGAAACATGATCCCCACAGCTACCGGGTCAAGCTCTTCGGGATCAGTGTGAATTAGGTAAAACATCGTCAACAGTAGTTTTAAATGAAATCATGCCGACTACACATTGAATAATTTGATAAACCTCGCAAATCTCACCCGAATATATTTGCTTCAATGTGGAAATGTCTTCAACGAGTGGCCGGCAACACGAGGCGACAGGAAAGACAGGAACAAACATCAGGGAAAAAGAAACACCGAATTAAAGAAAATAATGCAAGAAGTAAACCAATAAAAGACAAGAGAACACATAGTAAAAAAAATAAAAGGAAGGAAAGGAGAATAAAAAGTAAGGGAGGAGAAGGGAAAATGGAGAGAAGGGAGGAAGCGAGGATGGGAGAGAGGGAGGTAAAGAAAGAAAAGCAGGAAGTCAAGGAATAGATGGAGGAAGGGAGGAAAAAAAGAAGAAAAAGTGGAAGGAACGGGGTAAGAAAATAAAAAGTGGAGAGAAGAAAGGAAGGATGGGAGGGAAGGAGATAAAGAGGGAGAAAGAAAGGAAGGAGGGATGGAAGAGGAGAGAAGAAAAGATTGAGAAAAGGAAGAAAGCCAAGAAGGGAGAGACTGATAAAGGAGGAGAAAAAAGAAAGGAAGAAGGGATGGAAGGGGGAAGAAGGAAATATTAAGAGAAAGAAGGGAGCCAAGAAGGAAGACAGAGAGGGAAATAGAGAAAAAAAAGAATGAAAAAGTGAATAAGGAAAATAGGGAGAAGGAAGGAAGCAACGAAAGAAAGATAAGGAGGCAAGGAGGGAGAGAAAAGGGGAAGGAGGAAGGGAGGAAAAAAATAAATAAGGGAAGTATTTAACCCAGTAGCAGCGACGGGCCAAATTTGTGCCACGATTTAACCCCCCAAAATAGATTATACATAAACTGATCACAAATGCTTTGATATATATTACGAAATGGTTTGTGTGAATGATGATTTTTTCTCATTTTTCTCGCTTAGAGGGACCATTAAGAAACAATCATGATCCCCGCTGTTACCGGGTTAAGAGGTAGAAGGTTGTCAGTAAGAGGAGGAGAGCTGATGAGACGAAGACCCTTAGACTCCACTCTGTCCAGGAGAGCTGTGTGAGTGGAATTATTGTTATTGTTGTTGTTTCATATTTAAAGATTAATATACGTATTTTTCTTATACATCTCTCTCTCTCTCTCTCTCTCTCTCTCTCTCTCTCTCTCTCTCTCAGACACATACGACCTGGTGGTCACCTCGGGTGGTATGGGCGAAGGTCATATCCCACTCAGTGGCCTCGACGACCTGGTGCGCGTCGCAAAGAACGGTGAGTGAGCGTGCGTGCGTGCGTGCGTGCGTGCGTGAGCGTGAGAATGTTTTTACAAAAAAGGAGACAGCTCAATGGCGCCAAAAAAGGAAACAATAATATAAAAAAAAAGCCCGCTACTTGCTGCTCCTGATAAAAAAAAATCAAAAGAGGTGGCCGAAAGAGGGGTCGAAAAGAGTTCAAGTCGTAGGCCGGAGGAAATACCGATGAAGGAAGATTGTTCCAGAGTTTACCAGCGTGAGGGATGAAAGAGTGAAGATGCTGGTTAAATATTGCATAAGGGGTTTGGACAGTATGGGATGAGCATGAGTAGAAAGTCGTGTGCAGGGGGCCGCGGGAGGGAGGGAGGCAAGTTAGAAGAGCAGTCAGCGTGAAAATAGCGATAGAAGATAAAAAGAGTCAACATCGCGACGGAATTTAAGAGGTAGAAAACTATAAGTTGGAAGAGGAGAGGTGATGAGAGACGTGAGATGCATACTCCATACGAGGGCGGACAAGGCCCCTATAATGGACAGCATCTGTGCGGGGGAGAAGAACTGGAGGAGACGATACAGAACGCCCAACCTCGATGGAGCTGATTCAGTAAGAGAGGAGATGTGAAGTTTCCAGTTGAGATTTTGAGCTAAGAATAGACCGAGGATATTTCGTGGTGAAGAAGGTGACAGCTGAGTGTTGTTGAAGTATAGGGGATAGGTGTTTGGAAGATTGTGTCGAGTTGATAGATGAAGAAATTGAGTTTTTGAGGTATTGAAGGATACAAGGTTCCTTTTTACCACAATCGAAATGATAGACTCCAGTCTGGAGTCGTGTACTTCCGGTGGGGATGGCCTTCTATTGAAAGAAGTTGAATAATGCCGAGTGAAGTCGTCGGCGTATGAGTGGACAGGAAAGTTTGTTATTGAAAGAAGATCATTGATGAATAACAAGAAGAGAGTGGGTGATAGGACAGAGCCCTGTGGAACTCCACTGTTGATAGGTTTAGGGGAAGAACAGTGACCGTCTACCACCGCAGAGATACAACTGCCGGAAAGGAAACTGAAAATAAAGGAACAGAGAGAGGGATATAATCCAAAAGAGGGTAGTTTAGTAAGCAAAGTCTTGTGCCAGAGACTCTATCGTAGGCTTTCGATATGGCTAAGAGAGGATGACCAAGAGTTAGTTAAGAGAGCAAGAAGATCGCCTGTAGAACGCCCATTGTGGAACCCATACTGGCGATCAGATAGAAGGTTAGAAGTGGAAAGGTGCTTTTGAATCATCCGGTTAAGGATTGATTCAAAAGCTTTAGATAGACAGGAAAGTAAAGCTATAGGGCGGTAGTTTTAGGGATTGGAACGGTCACCCTTCTTAGGCACAGGCTGTACAAAGGCATACTTCCAGCAGGAAGGGAAATCAGATGTTGATAGGCAAAGACGAAAGAGTTTGACCAGGCAGGGTGTCAGCACGGAAGCATAGATTTTAAGGACAATAGGAGGCACTCCATCAGGTCCATAAGCCTTCTGAGAGTTGATGCCAGAGAGGGCATAGAAAACATCATTTGGAAGAATCTTAATAACGGGCATAAAGGAGTCAGAGGGGGGATGAGTAGGAGGAATATGCCCAAAATCGTCCAGGGTTGAGTTTTTACAGAAAGTTTGAACGAAGAGTTCAGCCTTAGAGACAGATGAGACGGCAGTGCTGCCGTCAGGGTTAAGGAGAGAAGGGAAAGAGGAAGAAGTGAAATTGAAGGAGATATTTTTGGCTAGATGCCAGGAGTCACGGGAAGAAGTAGAAGAAGCAAGGTGTTGACATTTTCTATTGATAAAATAAGTTTTGGTAAGTCGGATACTATATATGGCACGATTCCGGGCTGACATGTAAAGGTCATAGTTAGCGTTGTGAGATGCCTCTCTATCTTTAACAGCACGAGAACAAGCATGATTCAACCAAGGCTTTTTAGCATGAGGAGTAGAGAAAGAACGTGGAATGTGTGCCTCCATTCCAGAGACAATCACCTCTGAGATGCACTGGGCACACACATGTTGGTGGTAGCGAGTGTTCTAAGTGCTAATCGGTTCACGGATAGAGAAAGTCATATCCGCCAGGGTTACTTTTAGAGACAAACTTATAGCAGCTATACATCACGACAAGGACAACACATAGGATAGGTGTTTGTTTGTGTATGCGTTTGTGTGAATGTTGTTTGTAGGGTTAACATTTTGTTTAAAGTGTTGGTGTATGTGTGGAACAATGTGTAACGGTGGACAACAAGAGAACGTGGACGGACAGTCAAAGGTAAACGAATACAAGGAAAGTTAACGATGAAGACGCGACAAGACAGACTGGCAGACACAGTGACGATGGACATTACATGAAAACACTGAGAATCTTAGTCTCTCTTTGCAGCACCCCATTTTCTTGTCACTGAGGGGAAGGAACACGGAATTTGAGCGGTGACTGCTACACACAGAGGGGTCTCTCTCCTGGAAGCAGTAATCATTCCACGGGAAATCGGAAAAGTACATCCTCAGATAGTCCCACCGAGCTGAAGCAAAATGGCAGAAGCATCGCCTCTTCGGTGGGTCCAGAGGATGTACAGGAACGATAGGACAGGAAACAGAAATAAGGTTATGATCGGAGGAGCCCAACGGAGAGAACAGTTTGACAGAGTAAGTAAAATGATTAGAGGTAAGGAAGAGGTCTAGAATGTTGGGCCTCTCTCCAAGACGGTCGGGAATACGTGTAGGGTGCTGAACCAACTGCTCTAGTTCGTTGAGGAGAGCAAAGTTGTAGGCTTGTTCACCAGGCTGGTGTGTGAAAGAGGATGAAAGCCAAAGCTGGTGGAGAACATTGAAATCTCCCATGATGGAGATTTCAGCGAAGGGAGAGTGAGTCAAGATGTGCTCCACTTTAGAATTCAAATATTCAAAGAATTTTACATATTTATAGAGTTAGGTGATAGATAAACAGCACAGATATATTTAGTAATAGAATGAAAATGAAGTCTTAGCCAGATGGTGGAAAATTCAGAAGAGTCAAGGTCGTGGGCACGAGAGCAAGTGATGTCGTTGCGCACGTAGGCGCAGCATCCACCTTTGGATTGAAATTTAGGATAGAGATAGTAGGAGGGAACAAAGTAGAGGTTGCTGTCAGCAGCCTCAGAAACCTGTGTTTCGGTGAGGAAGAGAAGGTGAGGTTTAGAGGAGGAGAGATGGTGTTCCACAGAATGAAAATTAAAACGAAGACCGCGAATGTTGCAAAAAATTGATAAGGAGGAGGTTCGAAGAGTTATCAGGACACCTCTCAAGTCGGCAGCCAGAATGGGAGTCCTCCCGGGGGGAAATTATGGTCCCTCCCTCCCCCCAGGCGGGGACTCCGAGGCATTGTTATTTTTCGCCATTTATAATTTTGAATTTTGGGAAAAGGTGTGTGTGTTGTGTGAATATAGTGTGGTGTAGAAAGAGAGAGGAACTGTCTTTAGAGAGCATGCTGAACTGCTCTCTGGTGTTGATGAGACATAAGGGAAACGGTTAGTAAGGACATGGGATGGGTCTTTGAAGGGCTTCAGCATCCTCCTCGCTTCTCATATATCCTCACCGGGAGTAGGTCACGCCCGTTCGGTAGGTGTCTTCCTACCTACTCCTACTATAGGATCGCTAAACAGTTCATGGTAATCCCAGCAACTTTTACTAGAGGCTTTTCAAACAGGCGAACTTAGGCGCCGTTTGGGATGGGAAAGAGCCTACATAGAGACTTCAGATTTGCATGGAATAAACCTTGAGGCGGTCTTCCTAAGGTGGGCAAGACGACGCGCCCCCTAGCGTATGCCCCAATGATTAACTTATTTCCTCCTCTCCGGTACTCCAGGAGGCTTCGTGATCATCGTGATGCGCCATGAGCACCTACAGACCGTGCCTTCCTACAAGGACAAGCTGGAGCCTTACATGGACCAGCTGGAGGCGGACGGGAAGTGGAAGAAGGTAGGGAGCACCGTTGCCAGATTATCGTACTCAGAGCATAGTATGTACCGATTTTTGACACCTAACTATTGCCAAGAAACATCAGGAATTAACTATTTTAACGACAGATATAAATGAATTTAGTTATTGAGCCCCAGGAGACGGTTTTGGGGTCGGAAGTTGGTAAATATAAGAGACTGAGTACAACTATCTGGCAACGTTGGTACAAGAAAACATTTACTCTAATCAAGGTTTCTGTCTGGCGGGGCTGTTCACTGTATGGGCGCCTGTCACGACACTGGTATAAGGAGATGGTCAGGAGCTGGCCAGCGGGAGAAGGTCATGTATTTGAAATGATGGTCATAATTCCTTCAGGTGGAGCGGCGCACTGTCCCAAACTATTTCTGTGACAAGGAGGGTCTCGTCTTCGTCTTCCGCATCACTAAGCCTGAGTGAGGAGGAAGAGGAGGGAAGGGAAAGGAGAGAGATGAGGAGGAAGAGTTATAGTTGTGCTGTGCCAAGGCCGTCTCTGTGTTGCAGCCTTAGCTTTCGTCGCGGCACCCGAGACTGAGGTGTGAATTATCGAGGTCTGGCAACCTGGTGTCATGACGTCTACGATGTTATATGATAGTCTACGCATAGGACACATTTGTCAGTATTAATCATATTATTGAAATTGTCGTAAAAATCTCTTTTAGTTTATAAGACTGAGGCTGCAGAATGCTTAACCTCAGACCTTGCTATCATCTCCAATTGGGATAAAAGGAATGTCTGGTCTGGGTCTTGGGGTCTTGATGATGTACAGACATGTATATATATAATAAACGGGTGTTTAATTCCCCTCAGGATCATGTTAATCTTTGTTTGTTTCTCAAGTTAATTTAAGTGATTACTCTTCCTAATTTTAAATGTGTCTGCTGTTCCTAATTTATAATGTGTCAGCTGTTCCTAATGTATAATGCGTCTGCTGTTCCTAATCTTAAAAGCGATTGCTGTTCCTAATTTTAAAAGCGTCTGCTGTTCCTAATTTTAAAAGCGTCTTCTGTAGCCCTACGTGGCGCAATGCAGAGGAAGTTAACTTATTTAATCTGAAAGTAAAGTGAAATGATCATAAAGTAAAGTTAAGTAACAGAGTAGTGAAGTATATGTGGCAGGTAGCATGTGGAAGGATGAGATGGAACGAGAGAATAAGATTAACGAAAAGAATAAAACTCTCGCCCCCATCCCTCCCTCTTCCATACTTCCTTCCTCGAACAGAGTCGTCCGCCACTGGAACAGCCTCCCCGCAGAAGTAGTCAGTGCGGAAACGATCAACTCCATTTCCACTCACAGTAACTTTACTGCGTCGGGAGTGAACTGAACGTATCCAAGGTCACTTAATGTTCTTAGTTCTGTTATTTTCTTCTTCTATTATGAGATATCATCATCATCATCATAATTTCGTTTAACGTCCGTTTTCACTCTTCCTGAGCGGTTGGACGCTTTATTGGTCTCCTCTATTCTGCTCTGTCTTCTGCCTGATGCTCATCCAATCCCATCACTGCCAAGTCTTCCTGTATACACCTTCTCCACCTTTTCCTAGGTCTACCAACTGGTCTCCTTCCTTTTACTTTCAATCTCTTCAAACTCCCAGCACTGTATCCTCCCTGCTTTTCACATGTCCGAACTATAGGAGTCTCCCTTGAGCACTGTTTCCAGGTTCTCTACTCCACATCTTTTAGCCACATCTAGCTGCACTAGATACCCTGTCTTGCTAATCTCTCCACAACTCCCAGCACTGTATCCTCCCCTGCTCTCTTCAGATGTCCAAACCATCGGAGTCTTTCCCATCGGAAGGAGTTTCTTTTCAAACCGAGTCATCCGTCACTGGAACAATCTTCCTTCAGAAGTAGTAAATGCGAATACTATCAACTCCTTCAAATATAGAATCGACCTTCACTTCGCTGCGTCGGGAGTAAACTGAATATTGAGGTGCTTTCATCTGCTCCTCAATATCGAGGTGCTTTCATCTGCTCAATATCGAGGTGCTTTCATCTGCTCCCCAGGCCCCAAGTGGCTGTCGAGCAGATTAAATCACCAAAGCCGGCAACCTCGTAATGAGCCAATAGGCTTTATGTTGCCTGCATTTCCATGTTTCCATGTTTCTGAGGTGGTGGCGGAGTGGCTAGCGTGCCGGCCCCGCATTCGCAGGTTTGATGATGATGAGGGTTGGAATCCGCCGCTAACCACCTGGGATTCTTCAGTCACCGCCGAGGGGCCTAAGACTACTCACATGCTGTCCTGAAGACTACCCACCAACCCGGACTCTAGAAGATGCTATGCAAGTGAAGTCAAGAAAGATCTCCGGGGGACAGCATGAGCCAATAATAATTGCGCCACTATAAACAATTGTCTGCGCCATAACGGGCTCGGGCCCACCATTAGACCCCGAATAAAAAAAAGCCTGCCGGCGCTTTAGGTCATATATAAAAAAGGAAAAAAGAAACTGTTTCCAGGTCCTCTACGCCACATCTGTTAGCTACATCTGCACTGGATCGATACCCTTCTATTATGAGATTTTGAACAAATAATAAAGAAGAGAATAAATTGCTTTCCCGCCCCCTCCCTCCCTCCCTCCCTCCTTCCTTCCTTCCTCGAATTGAGTCGTCCGCCACTGTAACAGCCTTCCTGCAAGAGTGGTTAGCGCATACTGTGTGATTTTCAGTTAATACAATAAACATGTGTGCAATATTCATGCAGTGGAGAAAATGATAAGACTCGTAATATGATAATAGAAAACAGTAAAGGAAGGAATATTAATTAAGTGCATGAAACCAATTATAATCATTTTCCACAGCTAGAGGTCGTTTTTTTCTTGTTCTTGTTTTAATAGTTTTTTTCTTCTTCTTCTTCTATATGAGAGAGATAATAATGACGATGATAATAATAATAATAATAATAATAATAATAATAATAATAATAATAATAATAATAATAATAACAATAATAATAATTATAATAACAGTAATATGAGAAGTGTGATAAAGGAGAACTACAGAAGAATAAAGAAGAGGAAAGAAGGAATGGAGGAAACAGAAGGAAGGGAAATAGAAATAATGGAAATATATAACAATAGAACGGGTCAAAGTGGGACGGGGGGGGGGGGGGGTTGTCGGCTCACCTCTAAACAAAACAACGTGACTGAGAAAGAGTAAGGGAGGAGAGGGAGAGAATGTAAGGGATTAGGGAAGTGGGAACTGGGAAGGGAGGAGATGAGGAAAAGGAAAGAGAGGGAGAGAAAGAGTAAGGGAGGAGAGAAGATGGAACAGAAGAGAAGGGAGGGGAGAGGGAGAGAAAGGAGGGGATGGAGTGAATGGGAGGAGAGAGAGAATAAAGGAGGAAAGGAGGGGATGGAGGGGGGTAAGGAGTAAGGGAGGTGATAAGAGGAGAGAGGGTGTAAAGGAAGGTGAGGGAGAGAAAAAATAAGGAGGAAAGGAGGGATGGAGTGAAAGGAAGGAGGTGAGGGAAATGAGTAAGGCGAGGTTCCCACTATTCCGTTTTGACGGATCCGTCGACGTTAATAATGACCTCAAAATGACGTCAGCGAAATAGCGGCCGCTCGGCACGGATGATCCACTCCGTCAGTCCATCGTCCATCATTTCTTGACAAACATATGGACAGCATTAACCACAACGACCTCTTGTATATGTTATTTTGTAGCTAAGTACTTATATTTCATATTCATGATATGTAGGATACTAATTTTCATTCTGTGGAGCACCATCTCTCCTCCTAAACCTCACCTTCTTTTCCTCACCGAAACACAGGTCTCTGAGTCTACTAACAGTAAGCTTTACTCTGTTCTTCCTACTATCTATCGTAATTTTAAATCCAAAGGTGAATGTTGCGTCTGCTTACGCACCATCACTTGATCTCGTGCCCACGACCCTGACTCTTCTGAATTTTCCACCATCTGTCTAAGACTTATTGTCACTCTATTACTAAATACGTATGTTGCTGTTTATCTCTCACCCAACTCTGCTATCTATGTAAAATTCTTTGACTACTTGAACTCTAAAGTGGAGCACATCTTGACCCACTCTCCCTTCACTGATTCAATGTTCACCACCAGCTTTGGCTTTCATCCTCTTTCACTGACCAGCCTGGTGAATAAGTCTACAACTTTGCCCTCCTCAACGACCTAGAGCAGTTGGTTCAGCACCCTACACGTATTTCTGACCGTCTTGGAGACACGCCCAACATACTAAACCTCTTCCTTACCTCTAACCCTTCTGCTTACTCTGTCAAACTGTTCTCTCCGTTGGGCTCCTGCGATCACGACCTTATTTATGTATCCTGTCCTGTCGCTCCTGTTCATCCTCTGGACCCACCAAAGAGGCGATGCTTCTGGCATTTTGCCTCAGCTCGGTGGGACGTCCTGAGGATGTACTTTTCTGATTTCCCGTGGAATTATTACTGCTTCCAGGAGAGAGACCCATCTGTGTGTTCCCAGCGCATCACAGAGGTGATTGTCTCTGGAATTGAGGCATACATCCTACGTTCTTTCTCTACTCCTCATGCTAAAAAGTCTTGGTTTAACCATGCTTGTTCTCGTGCCATTAAAGATAGACAGGCAGCTCACAAAAGGTTCCAGAGCCTTCGCACTCCTACTAATCACAAACTTTACACTGCAGCCCGGAATCGTGCCAAATATATTCTCCAACTTACCAAAACCTCTTTCATCAACAGAAAATGTCAACACCTTGATTTATCTATTTCTTCCCTTGCTTCTGGCACCTAGCCAAAAATATATCCACCAATTTCACTTCTTCCTCTTTCCCTCATCTCCTTAACCCTTACACGAGCACTTCTGTCTCATCTATCTCTAAGGCTGAACTCTTCGCTCAAACATTCTGTAACAACTCCACCCTGGACGATTCTGGGCATATTCCTCCTACTCATACCCCCTCTGACTCCTTTATGCCTGTTATTAAGTTTCTTCATAATGATGTTTTATATGCCCTCTCTAGCCTCAACTCTCAGAAGACTTATGGACCTGATGGAGTGCCTCCTATTGTCCTTAAAAACTGTGCTTCCGTGCTGTCACCCTTCCTGGTCAAAGTCTTTCGTCTCTGCCTATCAACATCTACCTTCCCTTCCTGCTGGAAGTATACCTTTGTACAGCCTGTGCCTAAGAAGGCACACCGCTCCAATCCCTAAAACTACCGCCCTATAGCTTTACTTTCATGTCTATCTAAAGCTTTTGAATCAATCCTTAACCGGAATATTCAAAAGCACCTTTACACTTTCAACCTTCTATCTGATCGCCAGTATGGGTTCCGCAAGGGTATTCTACTGCCGATCTTCTTGCTCTCTTAACTGACTCTTGGTCATCCTCTCTTAGCCGTTTCGGGGAAACTTTCTCGGTTGCGCTAGACATATCGAAAGCCTTCGATAGAGTCTGGCACAGGTCTTTGCTTTCTAAACTACCCTCTTTCGGATTCTATCATGCTCTCTGTTCCTTTATCTCCAGTTTCCTTTCCGCCCGTTCTATCTCTGCTGTGGTAGACGGTCACTGTTCTTCCCCTAAACCTATCAACAGTGGTGTTCCACAAGTCTCTGTCCTATCACTCACTCTCTTCCTGTTATTCATCAATGATCTTCTTTCCATAACAAACTGTCCTGTCCACTCATACGCCGACGACTCCACTTTGCATTATTCAACTTATTTCATTAGAAGGCCATCCCAACAGGAAGTACACGACTCCAGACTGGAGGCTGCAGAACGCTTAACCTCAGACTTTGCTATCATTTTCGATTGGGGTAGAAGGAACCTTGTGTCCTTCAATGCCTCAAAAACTCAATTTTTCCACCTATCAGCTCGACACAATCCTTCAGACACCAATCCCCTATTCATCAACAACACTCAGCCGTCACCTTCTTCAACACTAGATATTCTCGGTCTATCCTTAACTCTATATCTCAACTGGAAACTTCGTATCTCCTCTCTCGCTAAATCAGCTTCCTCGAGGTTGGGCGTTCTGTTCTTCTCCCCCGCACAGTTGCCATCCATATACAGGGGCCTTGTCCGCCCTCGTATGGAGTGTGCATCTCACGTGTGTGTGTGTGTGGGGGGGCTCCACTCACAGCTCTTCTGGACAGAGTGGAGTCTAAGGCTCTTCGTCTCATCAGCTCTCCTCCTCCTACTGATAGTTTTCTACTTCATAAATTCCGTCGTGATGTTGCCTCTCTTTCTATCTTCTATCGATATTTTCACGCTGAATGCTCTTTTGAACTTGCTAACTGCATGCCTCCCCCCCTTCCGCGGCCCCGCTGCACACGACTTTCTACTCATGCTTTCCCTATGCAAGAGTTAACCAACTTCTTCACTCTTTCATCCCTCACGCTGGTAAACTTTGGAACAGCCTTCCTTCACCTGTATTTTCTCCTGCCTACGACTTGAACTCTTTCAAGAGGAGGGTATCAGGACACCTCTTCTCCCGAAATTGACCACTCTTTCGGCCACCTCTTTTGATTTTTTTTTTAGGAGCAGCGAGTAGCGTTTTTTTTTTTATTATTGTTTCCTTTTTTTGTGTCATTGAGCTGTCTCCTTTGTTGTAAAAAAAAGTGTTTTACGTTGTTCTGAAGGATGTTGTGTACCAACTTACAGGCGGAGAATCCTATTGGCTGTTGTGAGCCATCTGGAGTGGTTTAAATTTCCTGGATTTCTCCTTGACAGTGTGTCAGGAACAGTCCCATTAGAGATTGCTTTTCCCAATTGGTCCTGCGAAGCCATGTGGCCCACTTGTTTTACCATCGAGTTTTTCAAAAAGGTGACGTAGTGACAGCTCATTGCCATGGACCTGACAGATGAACCAATGAACTGGGTGGGCAAGGCTTTTCTCGACTTCACAAATCACCCCAGATTTATTCCCAGTATTTACAGTAGTCCATCACATCCAATCGCCAGTACGTTTTCCGTGGAAATTCTTTTCTATTACTCTTTGCAGAACCAGTGGCAGGTTAATAATGGCCTAGATATTCTGAACCTGGTTCAGCCGCTATAGCAATATGCTCTTCAATTACCTTTCTCCTATAGTCTCTATTTCCAATCTTCTCCGTAGTAAGAGTTTCTTTCCTTCTATCAAAGTAGATGCCTGCAACTTATACTTTCCCATGTGCATCCTTTGTCAAATGTTGTCCGTTTGATTGCCTCGATCTCCGTACTTTGTTCCTATCTATGACTTTGGAAGGATCCTCTTTTGTAATAACCCCTAAATCTTCAAGGATTGCACTAGATAGTAATGCAGCACCACGGTCAGACAGTCCAACCCAGTCACAAACCTCATGGAAAGAAGAGAACAGACGTTTTTGTTCTCTATTTTTTTTATTTTTCATCTCTTCATTGTTGTCCCACAGCTCAACCTTCTTTTGGTTTTCTATGATGGAGCTGGTACTTGGAAGGGGTGTATTCATCTTCCGAGTCAGTCAAATTTGAGGACGAGGTATCACTTTGAACAAGACATCCTGATGCTTGTAACTGGCTGATGGTCTTGCAGCATATTGATTTCTTCTTTCTTCTCTTTTCCTAATGGCTTCAGTTGTTCGTTTGTTCACTCCTCCAATGAACATTTTACGTTCATTTATTTGGTCCTCTACAAATTCTTGTTCTATTTTGGGGACTTTCTTCTGTCGAGGACAGGCACAGTACTGGAATTCAGGGCACCTGCAAGCTGTTACTTCAAATAATCTAGCAGCATGACTACTGTGATAGTTGTGATGACTACCCTCATAGCTGTGATGACTAATGTAATAGCTGCGAGCACTACATCAAGTCCTAGCCATCCTAGCTCCCAAAAACGTGGAATTGGGCAATATAAAGTCGACTCACGTCCGTCTGTATGTCCTTTATAGACGACCAAACGGTGATAGCTACAGACATAGGCTTTATATGTTTTTGAAGCGTACTATGCTCCCGAGTAATCATGGCACATAATATGAGGACATTAATATACAATTTTTTGAAGTTATTTAATAAAACTATCAAAAATGGTCCAAACGTTGGGTCCATCGGCGTTTTCTGCTGATGCCGGAGCGGCGGAGGTTGCGGACAAAGAGGGACTCAGCCGAGTTATGTTCAGTGCAAAAGAAAAACAATCCCCAAAACGACGTTTTCCAAAATTTCCGTTTCAAACGGCTTAACTCTTCCTTTTCACGTTGATTTCTTTGTTTTAAGAGTTATTTTCCGTTTCATTTTAACCCTTCATTTTCACATCGAATATTTAAATCCCTTTTCACAGTCATTTACGAATCCTCAGCTTCATCAAACCTCCAGCTACACCTAATGGTAAGGTCACATTTTATTTTGTTATTTTGGTTTAAATTACTACTTTAAGTATTTTATGTCAATTTAGTAATTTGCCAAAAGTTTTTTTTTTCTGCCACACAATAGTATCAAATTTTGTTTAATTTCATTTTTTTTATATTTTCACCTATTTTATTATTAAAAATGGCAAAAGTAGTACCTATTATTTTTTTTTTAGTAAAATCATCAAAAGTACTTTTTTTTTTTTTTTCCTTTTGCATGTAGATTCATCCTTACCTCCACAATGCCTCCAGAACGTCCCTCCATTGGCAAATTAACTTCTCAGGCTCGCAGTAAGCGGCAAAGACGGGATGGAGAAACTGAGGCAGACCGTGCTCATCGTTTGGAGGCTCTCAGACTCTACAATTCTGAAGCAAGGGCATCACTGTCTGACCAGCATAGACAAAACCGCCAAGAAGCGGATAGGTTGCACCACCAAAGAACCAGAGCAAGGGCAACAGATGAACAACGTGCAGACACAAGGCTGGAGAATGCAGATGCACATCTTCAAAGGAGAGCAGAAGAAACCTTGGAACAGCAAAGGTTACGCCTGGAAGCTGAACGTCAAAAGAGAGCAAATACAAAGGGCATCACCTGGTTCAAATGGGCCTTCTCCTATGCCATCAAGAAGGACTACAACAGCAGCCCAAAGGTCTGCATTGGCAAGATGGACACAGTTTGCTCCCAATGCAGAGCTAAGAAGTGGCCAAGAGAAGCTCCAGTCATGTGCTGCACTGGAGGAAAAGTCAAGTTGGAGGCCCTTCAGGCACCGCCAGTGATCCTGCAGAAGCTGCTGACAGAGAACAGCCCACAAGCCAAAAACTTTAGAAGAAAGATCTGGAAGTACAATGCTGCCTTACAAGTCTGGGGGTATTTTTTGGCGGAATATTTTTCAAATCCACGAAATTTGTTTTCTTCGCTTATCATGTCGGGGATACCATGAAGTATCGCGTGGTGAAAGTTTGTTTTTTAAAATTTAAATCCCCGCGCCTTGAGGCGGCCATTTAAACAGCTGGTAGTGTTGCCACATAGCATGCTTCACGTGCCACCACATGCGCTATGAATATTTGCCTATATATGTGTAAAATCGCCTCCATAAAAAACATTTTTGGAGGTAAATTTTGTCACTTGACACTCTGGTGGTGTGTTGTTGGCGCGACGTCAGCCGGGGAGGGTCTGTCTGCCTCACAAGCGGTAGTGTACCTCAGCCAGTCATAGGAGGAAGTGAAACATCTATACAGGAAACTATGAGGTGGTTGGATAAAGAAAGAGTTCAGCATGCAACACCAAAAGTGAAAAGGAGAAAAACAGAAGAAAAGGACGACTCATATCAACCTGGGGAGTTCTGAGATAAAATCTGGCGACAATGAGGAAGGTGGTGCCTTCTGAAACCCTCACCTGTGAGTGCATAATTCCTTTTTTTAAAATGGTGGACCAGATACCATATCTAATCCAGGAAGAAGACAGAATGTGCTACATTCTGTGAAGTTTTCATGCCAATCAAAGCACTACAATAAGCAAGACACCAATAAGATGAGAAAAAATTTTCAGGAGCCGTTTTCTCGAAAACGTGCAATTTTCACTTCAAAAAATTTCAAAAAATCAACAAAAAATCTCAGAGTCCATTGTGATATATCAATGAAAAGTACAACTAAAGAGCTATTTTTTGTGTGGAGGAAATTTGGAAAAGATGAAAAAAACATGCTAAAAAAAAGTATAGAAAATCGAAGGTGAATTTTTTTTATATATTTTTTTTCTCGAAAACTAAAGAAAACTTTACAATTTAATCCTCACAAAATAAAGATATATAAACAAGGTTTCTATACAATTTTTTTGAACTCGATTGACAAAAAAATAAAAGCTCCAAAATAAAAACAAAAAAAAATGAAGTTGTTTCAGTATCCCCTTCAGTTTCACCCAAATTTCGTGAAATTTGCAGAATCACGTTGATGAACAGCAACAAGCAACATACTTAAATTTCAAAGCCATAGGATCTACCATATTCCCAGGAGGTACCCCCCCAGACCTCCCCCTTAATGATTACTTCCTTTGGTGCCACCAAGAAGCTCACTGCATGGGTTCGTTACTACCAACAGACGCTGTACACTTAACCAGTCGGTCCAACACGACATCATCGAGGCTTGAGTGTCAACATTGCCTCCAGAGGGAAAGCGTCCAGAATATGTGCCGCCGCACTACAGTGGAACAGACAGCGGAAGTGCCATGGGAAGACTTGGGAAAACTGCAGCTAGTCCTGGGCCTGAGGGGGTCCCCGTGTGCATAAGAGGCCCAGAAAATTTATTTTCATATTAATGAAGTACACCATCTGGCACACCAAAAAAGTTTGGGTAGACTTCTGGTAACCCGGCAATAAGCGAGAAAATGACGTCACAGACCACACCCATCGACGCCCTTTTTTTAAGCAAAATTTGGGGGTAAGGGAAATATGATTAGGCATATCTCAGGAAGTATAAGTCACAGAACAACGAAATACATCTTAAAATGTTTGTATTGAAGTCCTCTATCCATTCCAATAATCATTATGCAAATGAATATGTTAATGAGTTAGCCAGAGGTCAAAAGGTCACGAAAAGCAGGTGGAGGTCAAAATTTTACCATTACTCCAAATACAGTTTGACAAATTATATCGGTATCTATTTTGGCATTGGTAGGGCATGGGAATGTTAGGAAAGATGCTAATAAGTCTTTTGATATGCATCTCAGGCCCTTAAATGCAAATTATCATAACATTAATGTAACTGAAAAATTAAGTAGATTATTTGAGGCATAATTCTTCTTTGCATTTATCTTTTAGTTCAAGCCTTACCCGATAGATGGAATTGGTGAGCCTAGTAAGCATTCATTCTGACAGATGGCACCACTTCTCCATTTGTTTTAGGGAACATGCTTTGCATCTCAAAAAGAAATGCAAAAAATAATCTGAATTACAATCGATCCCCATCCGCATGAACTTGGCCGATATCTTAAAGATTGACTACATGTTGGATAGGTAGGTGCCTCTTTCATCAAATGACCAGTAATTAGCAACCAATTAAGGTAAAAGAATGCTACTGCATGCATGTAGGCCCCGATGTCGGCCCACTCTGCTCGTGAGTGAACCGTGTGTTTTGAGATCAAGGTATATAACGGTCCCGATATTCATGTATGCCTGAATGCTGAACAAATGAGAGTTGCCGGTCATATAAATGTACATGTAGCATTTGTAAAAATTTCCCTCTGAATATATTTTTCTGTCAGTTTCAGGTGATGTCAGCTCAAAAGCCCTGGTGATGGAAGCTGGATCAAGCAAAGTGAAATTGGTTCCTGCCCAAGAAGAGTCACCTTCAATCGAGAAGTGCATCATTTGCCAACATACGACGGCTAACCCTGCCATCACTACTGAAAATGGTAGGAAGCGTATCCGTGAAGCTGCAGAGATCCGAGATGATGCCGTCTCAAAGAGACTGAAATTGCTAGGTGACCATGGGGACAGTTTCGTGTACCACGTGACAAATGACTGCTACAAGGCTTACACATTGGAAAAGACATTGCAAACGGTGAAAAGAAAGAGTCGAAGTGATCAGTCATCATCAGTCGAAGGCACAAGTGAGCCCAAACAGCGCAGAGCACGCTCTCTGGGTGCCGTTCGTAATCTTCCCAGTCGTAGCATTGACATTTACAGTCATAAGTGTGTCATATGTGGACATATCAAGCATCTAAATGTGTACGAGAAATGGAGGATTTCTGAAATGGACAGGGCTACTAAATTTCTAGAAGCAACTGTGTATTTTCAGGATGCTGTCTACAACCGTACTTGTGATTTACAAGATGAACAATCCGTTTTTGGAGCGGACCTATATTGTCACAGTACCTGTGTCAGAAATTACCTATCGAAGTATGACCGGGCAAAGAGAAAGTCTGGGGAGAATCCCCCAATGAATGCTAAGAAGAGAGCATGGTTGACCGTGATGCCAGAAATAGAGACTGGGCTTCGCAGTGGTAATGGTTATGAACTAAGTTATGTCAGAGATTGCATTAATAGTGAACTGAACTCAGACATTAAAGTGCAGAACAGAGAGGTTAAGGTCCTTCTGACAGAAAAGTTTGGTTCAGAGTTGTCATTTTCTCAGCCAAAACAGGCCAACAAATCTCAGATGTTTTTCAGTACTAGGGTTACAACAGCAGAGAAGCTTGCAGAAACCATTCGCAGCACAGACCCAATCCGAGAGTGTGCAGAGACAATTAGGCAATGTCTCTTGAAAATGGATTTTGACCTCGACGACAGGTTCTGTGATGCGAATGATTTGGAAACTGCAGCTGCAAATATGGTAGTACCAGACCCTTTGCTGAAGTTCTTTGCTGTGCTGTACAACTTTGACATTGATTCGTTTACCATTACTTCGAAAAGGTTAGCTGAATGTGTAGCTGATTTTGCTGATGATGAGAATGACTGTGGTTCAGGGTTGTCTGAAAAGAAATGTAGACAAGTGCAAGGTCTGACTCAAATCCTGTATTACATTATCCACCGTGGTAGGAAAAGGACACCCATGCATGTGTTGAATAGTCAGGCTATCTATGAGGCATGTAAGAGTAAGACTTTGATCAAATGCTTCAACAGTTACGGGCTATGCATTGGTTACAATGAGGTGCTGCGTCAACGGAATGATTTGGCTAGATTCGTTGTTGAGTCAGGTAGTGATGAGGTCCCATTTCCTAGCCATTTCAGTAGTTCCCAGTTTACGATTGCTGCATTTGATAACTTTGACCATGATGAGTCAAACTTATCCGGTATTGGGGGTAGTCATGACACAGTGAGTGTCCTATTCCAAGATGATGATGGTTCAAAGATGGAGAAGCCAAAGATATCGCAAACAGGAATCAAACACGGCCCAAAAACATTTGACTGTGAACTGAAATGCCAAAGAATCATTCCTTTCTTCAAACCCGCTAAGAGGGCCGACGTATGGGAAGACTACCCTGCCGAGTCCCATCCAGTGGACCAGGACCTTCTTCAGGCTGCGAGGACAAAGGATCTGGCTTGGTCTCTTGCTCGATTGGACCTATCTCAAACCCAAACCTCAATCAACATCAAGCCATCTGAACAGTCGATGCCCGGTTGGAGGGAAACCAATAGAGTTCTGTCAGAGAAAGACATCACCAAGAAGAGAGTGGCGTTCCTCCCTGTCCTCCCGTATCCTGTGACGCAGTATGATACAGTCTATACTTCCCTAAGGACTTTCATCGCGATTCTCAGGCACGTAGACCAGTCCAAGCTTCCAGTGACAAGTGACGAGGGTGTTTATCACATTGCACGTGAGATTCAACTGATTCGCCCTAAGGAGTTCGAGGACATTGTGCTCTTGATGGGATCATTCCATATGGCTAAGGTTGCCCTTGGCTGTCTGGGGAAATACCTGAAAGGTAGTGGGGCTGAAAGCATCCTTGTCGAGAGTGCCACTTTTGGAGTGAATGTTGTTGACTCGGTCCTAGCTGGGAAAAACTACGCCAGGGCGTTGATGGGGCTACAGTTGTTAAAGGAAGCATTACTTCGCTTACAGTGGGATGAATTCTTCAGGGAAGAGGACAATCTTCAGCTGTACAAAGAGCAACTGGATCTGTTGGTGGACCTGAAGGAAAAGGTGTCATCATCAAGCAAGGAAAGTGCAGCCATTTTCCACAACTTTGAGGGAAAGAGCCATGATCTCATCAGTAACTTCGACCAGTTTGTAGATCGTGCACGAAGTAGCAGTGAGACCTTCAAGTACTGGGACACAGCCATCCACCTCATTCAGCAGGTTGCAAACCTTGTTCGCGCTGACCGCGACGGAGATTGGGCATTGCATCTGCAGGCAGTTCAGGCTTTGCTTCCAATATTCGCGGCATTTGATTCCACAAACTATCTGAGGTGGTGTTCATTATATCTTGAAGATATGCGCAAGCTACCAGTCACAGCACCAGGGGTACATCAAGCCTTCTTGGCGGGCAAGTTTGCGGTGAAGAGGACAACCGGATCGTTCAATGCTGTTGGGGCCGACATGGCATTGGAGCAAACAATCAACCGGTCCCAGAAAGGGGCATCAGGCATTATCGGCAACACCAGAAAGAAGAACTTTGTGGCGATGTGGGAACTGACTTACCACGAAATACTTGCGATAAGTAACCTGCACAGGGAATTAAGCGGGGTCAGCTCCAGTCTTTCCGAAGAACATGCCATCAGTAAAGCTGAGATAGCTTCTGGGGAACAGAAGGTCCAAGCCATCATCGCGACAATCGAAAGGAATGAGAACCCATTCAAACTTGTTCCTGAGCAGGTGAAGCTACACAACATTCTGACCCAGGAAGTTATGTCGGATGATATCAGAGACCAGCTGCTCTCTGTGATGGACATTGGGACCAAAGCATATGAAACCCTGAGGAAAGAGCGCTTTGTCGAGAAGTCAGTGAGATTCTCATCAACGATTCATCGCACTAACCTGAGGACATTTATCAATTTGCACAAACCGGCAAAAGAAAAGACAGGGAAGTCCACTGGAGAGAAGAAGGAGGATAGACAGATGAAACGCTCAATTGAAATTGCTCGTGCCCGGGGAAGGACGATGGAAGACCTTTTGCAGTATGATGTTTCATCAACTTCATACTTGTTTGATGCAGATGGACTGGTAAAAAAAACACAGAAGAGTGCACTTATCCAAGAACTAGAGGCAAAGCTGACAGATGATGATGAGCGAATTCCAGCCAAGGGGAGTGAATTGCAGTCTGCCTGTATTGCTGATGTGATGGCTAATATCAGGAAGATAAAGACCAAGGACATGAAGACATTTGGAGAATTCTGTGAACAGTTCCTGGACTACATCTCTGCAGTTGTTCAGAAACCAGACAGGCTTGATTTGGTGTTCGATTCTTACGTCGAAAGTTCCATAAAGGATTCAGAGAGAAGTCGCCGTCAAAACAAAGCCCCCATTGAAATGAACTACATCTCTTGTGACACGCCTTTGCCGGTGGAGATGGATCGATTCTGGTCATCTAGCAACAATAAAGTCAAACTTCAGATGCTTCTTCATGAACAGGCCATAAAGCGTGCAGTTGAAGCACCTTCCTCGGTCCATGTTGTAGCAAGTTGTTTCTCTGGAGAATCTGGCAGTGTTCCCTGTAAGGAAGTCTTGAATGGCGATTCTGCTGCTGAGATAGCAGACCTGTATTGTCCAGATGTAGAAGAGGCTGATGCTCGTATTGTCCCTCATGCAATGCATGCCGTCAAAAGTGGAATTGAACGTATCCTCGTCTTGTCCGGTGACACAGACGTTTTCGTTCTACTTATGTTCTACTGGAGTAGTCTCCACTCTGAAGGTCTAAAGGAACTTTGGATTAGAGCAGGGGTTGCAGATTCAACCAGATACATTCCAGTGCACACACTTGCACCAAGGGTTGGTACAGGTCTGTGCTGTTTGCTACCACTTGTGCACACCTTGACTGGATGCGACTACACAAGTAAAGTGGGAAGCAAGCATGCAGCCATCAATGCCGATCCGGTCGACAAACTCAAAGACTTTGATTCCGCTCAAGGCTGTTCTGACGTATTCACAGAAACATGTGAGGCATACTTAGTACAAGTTTTGAAAAGAACTCCTTGTGTTCTACCATGGATCAATTGAGGAGTTACATGTACCATCAGAGCAAAGGGATCTCCTTAGAGCAGCTTCCCCCAACTAGCCATGCAGTACAACAGCACATCCGCCGAGCCTACTATGCAACCTATCAGATGGTAACATTGTTAAACCCGAATAAGCCTGCAGAACTGAATCCTAGTGCATTCGGCTTCAGGAAAACAGATGAACTTCTGCTGCCAGTTGAGGGACATAGACCAATTCCTGAGGAATACACAATCATCTGCAGCTGTAAGAAATGCAGCACTGAGAGATGTGCCTGCCGCAAAGCTGGACTTCCATGCATCGGTTTCTGCAAGTGCCAAAGTCCACAGGGAGATGAACAAGTAGTGCACTGTAAGAATGTTCATAGCCTAGACTAGGGACATGTGCAGAGCAGTGCATTCTGGGTATTTGTACTCAAAGAATTTTAGTACCGGTATATAGAAAAGTGACTGGCACCAGACTAAGGTCATGTTTTAGTGTGCGATACCGAACCACTCGATTAATGCTAGTTTCATTTGATATGACACCATGTTATCAACCATTTAAGGGCCTGAAATACATATCAAAAGACTAATTAGCATCTCTACTAACATCTCCATGCCCTACCAATGCCAAAATAGATACCGATATAATTTGTCAAACTGTATTTGGAGTTATGGTAAAATTTTGACCTCCACCTGCTTTTCGTGACCTTTTGACCTCTGGCTAACTCATTAACATATTCATTTGCATAATGATTATTGGAATGGATAGAAGACTTCAATACAAACATTTTAAGATGTATTTCGTTGTTCTGTGACTTATACTTCCTGAGATATGCCTAATCATATTTCCCCTACCCCCAAATTTTGCTTAAAAAAAGGGCGTCGATGGGTGTGGTCTGTGACGTCATTTTCTCGCTTATTGCCGGGTTACCAGAAGTCTACCCAAACTTTTTTGGTGTGCCAGATGGTGTACTTCAACAATATGAAAATAAATTTTCTGGGCCTGCCATGCACACGGGGACCCCCTCAGGCCCTGCACTATGGTCCACGGTGCTACCTATGAAGTCCCGGGAAGGAGTCTTGAAAGAAATGTACGACAGCATCACCAGCGGACACCTTGGGGTAAAGAAGACACTGAGTCGCCTGCGCCAAAGGTTCTACTGGGTTGGCATGAGGAAGGACGTGGAAGAATGGTGTCACGCGTGTAAGGTGTGCTGTGCAAAGAAGGGCCCCAAGAAGCGTCACCGTGCCCCATTGCAACTATACCAGGTTGGAGCCCCCAATGAACGGGTGGCAGTGGATATAGCAGGACCCTTGCCTCTGACGACGAACGGAAATAGGTACATCTGCGTCACAATGGATTACTTCACCAAGTGGCCGGAAGCCAACGCCATCCCTGACCAGGAAGCCACTACCATCGCTAAGATATTGGTGGAGGAGTTCTTCTGTCGCTTCGGTGTGCCTAACGAGCTCCATTCCGATCAGGGAAGGAATTTTGAGTCAACAGTCCTTGCTGAGTGTTGCAAGCTCCTGGGTATCAAGAAGACCCGGACCACCCCTCTGCACTCCCAGTCAGATGGAATGGTGGAGAGGTTTAATTGGACGTTGGGCCAGGAGTTGGCCAAGCAGTGCAACAATGATCAGTCTTCATGGGATCAGAAGCTGCCTGCGCTCCTCATGGCCTACAGGTCTGCCGTCCACGAGACTACGGGGTATTCACCGGCAAAGCTGATGTTTGGACGTGAGCTGCGATTGCCGGTGGACTTACTGACAGGAAGGCCTCCTGGGGAAAGTCTTCCAAGGGACGCCTCCAGTTTTCCCCGTCAACTAGAGGAACGGCTGGAAGAGGTGCACCATCAAGTCCGTGGTGCCTTGAAGTTCTCCGGGGAGGCCATGAAGTGCGGTTACAATATGAGGGCAAGCCACGTTGACTTCAAGGAAGGAGACCAAGTCTGGTTTTACAACCCGCAGAGGAAGAAAGGACAGTCTCCGAAGTTACAGAACCCCTGGGAAGGCCCTTATACTGTGCTAGAACGCCTCTCCGACGTGACTTACCGAATCCGGAGAACGGAAAGGACCAAGCCGAAAGTTGTCCACGTCAGCCGCCTATGAAGGTACCGCGGTCCGGGAAACTACACCTGGAACAACTACAGACACCCAGCAGCCGGCGAAAACGTAAGGGACGTCCAGGACCAAGAGGAGGTCGACGACGACATAAGCCTTCTGGACCTTTCAGCCGAGGGAGATAACCTCCCGGCTTCGGCAGATGTTCCAGGGACACCCCAAGAAGCGGACGACGACGAGGCGCACCAGGAGACAGACGCGCAGGAGGCAGCGAACAGAAGACAGAGACAACGCAGGCGTCCACAGCGATACGACGATTATTATGTTTTTGATTAATTATCTTATGTTTGTATATAGTTAAGTGCGTGATCGGGACGATCACAATTAAGAGGGGGGGATAGTGTTGTGCTGGAAGCTTCCCCCGGCGTCCATGGGCCTCTAGAAGTCTACGGGAGGAGTGAGCAGGGGGGCGGGGAGCAAGGCGAGCCGTCCGCGCCCCGCGGGGCGCGGCCAGACGCCAGGTGGGAAGTGTTGCCAACTCGCATATATTTTTGCTACATGTTCTTGTATGATCTAAAATATACTGTAACATTCTAGACTGTACTGTTCTGGATATATATATAGGAGAAGAGGGCGAGAGAGTCAAGTCCGAGTCATAGTAAGCTAGTGGCCAGTGAAGAGTCGAGTGAAGTGTACTACTAAGGAAGAATATTAAACTACAGAAGTTGTGCGAAGTGTTTACATATCTCCCTCCCACGGAGTCTTGTGACGGCGACACGGAACCCAAGTAATACGTCCGGCATAACATCATCATCATGTAGAAGACATTCATTATCGCATTTCTAAATTGATTTCATGTAATATGGTATATTTCTGACTACATTATATTATAATATAATATAATATTATACAATATTATAATTTCACGGTCACACACACACTGTACACACTGATGCGCGTCACTAACATCACCAGTGAATGCGCCACCGTGGTATAGTTGCCAGATACCGCCACCAGGCTAAACATTCTGAAAACCGTGACACTACTCTCTGTCGTCGACTGTACATGGATGTTGTTTGTGTACACGGTGTTCCTCAGACAGTTGTTACAGATCAAGGTTCAGAGTTCGTTAATTCCGTGATGCAGGAGATAAATTAGAAGATACCTATGCGACACGCGAAAATAACGGCTTACCATACAAGTGGAAATGGAATAATAAAGCGCGCAAATTATACCGTTGTTAACATTTTGAGGACAATGGTTCTAGGAAATGTGTCCGTTTGGGAGATAATGTTACTTACTTGCAGTCACCCTGGCCTATAATGCTGCGTATCATCGCACCATAAAGGAGTCCCCTTTTTATCGAGAGAGACAGAGAGGATTTTTAGAGATCCTCGTATGCCCTACACTATGTTAGAAAAAAATATAAACCTCAGCAGCCCTGGTATGATATTGACTCCTATAAAGAGGAAATGGCTGCAATTGCAAGGAGGGTTTATGATATTGACTCCTATAAAGAGGAAATGGCTGCACTTGCAAGGAGAGTTTATGATATTTACTCCTATAAAGAGGAAATGGCTGTAATTGCAAGGAACGTTTATGATAATACTCCTATAAAGAAGAAATGGCTGTAATTGCAAGGAAAGTTTACGATATTGACTCCTATGAAAAGGAAATGGCTGCAATTGCAAAGAAAGTTTATGATAGATGCCAGGTTTACACTGAAGAAGGTAGAGAAGAAAACGAAAAGTACTACAAAGCTACAAAAATCAAAACTATCAGCGTTGGCGACAGAGTGTTCCTCAAACATACACCAAAAATAAAATAAAATAAAAAGTTGCAACCTATTTTTGATGGACCCTACAGGGTAATAGAGAAGATCAGTGATATAGTGGTAAAAATTAGGAACCTCAGGACTAGTAAGGTTTCAACGGTCCACACAGATAGAGTGAAAGTCCTTCATGAAGACTGCATCGATGTGCAGCAATGTCCAACGGTTAGGCGAGCATACCCTTTAATCCAGAGACAGACACTGATCTATTCTTTGCATTGCTCAACCCTGAAATCGCTGAAAAAAATTATACCGAAAATGAAAACTCGTAGCGGAGAGGTGACTACTACTGATGACACATTAAATAATGTTCGTTCTACAACAGCAATAAACAGCTGATGCACAGGCCCTACCTTCTCAGGTTACTCCCAAACTTTCAGAGCCACCTCAGCATAGATAAAGCCTTTGCTCTTCCTCTACGGTACAAGAGTTGCCTAATGTAATGTCAAAACCAATACGATATAAAACAGGAATAATGTATAAAGATGAAAATGCAATGATTAAGCGGAAATATGACGAAATAGACCACATATTGATTTGACTCTTTCGGTGTACAACTCAATAACACAACAGGAGTCCCCAACACGTGCTGGCCAAAGTTTCACACCAACATACTATCTATATTATAGTCCTCACAGACAGAGACTATAGTACCGCTTAGCCTCACAGAAGATGTTTTAGCTGCATTATATAAAGCACGGAATTTAACTGCTTCTTTAGCTTGAAATGTTATTCAAATGTCACCTGAGTATCCAGCTGTAAAAGCAATAAAATACACACTCCTTAATTTTGAACATGAATTCAGTTCATTGTTGCATCATCTAAGAAACGTTTTAGGCTATGTGATGACTACTAATCAAAACAAGCTGCATGCTTCTATGAATTATACAAAAAAAAAAAAAAACGTGAAATAATTTTTTTTTAAGGATCCTTGTCTAATATCTTATTTGGTACCGCGACCCAGGCTCAAGTTGATGCTATTCATGGAAAAATAGAGTACTAGAGTCATTAACTGAGAAAAATTTATATAGTTAAATGTTTATTATGGAAAACTCAACATCGTTAAGTAATATGCATGCCATGCAATCTGCCTTCAATAGGCTATATTCAGCTGTAGATGTATTGAACCAATTTTCTATAGACTTTGGCTTTAGGAAGAGAAAAAAGCTCCTACAAGCATTGTTGTATTTTGACTTAGCATTATGCTGACCAGGTATACAAGATTTAAAGTTGAGTCTGCAGGCTCCCCTGCAAACATACATAACTCCAACCATTATGTGAGACAAACAGTTGTTCAGTACATTAAAGGAAGCCTAGGTTCGGCCTCCAGGTCTTTTGTGCCTTGCAGTTCTTGATTTTTTAGCTTTATATAGGGATGTAATAACTGTCCTCCAGGACAACGGCTTTGCACGATTCTCGTAATTTCTGTCTCACCAAACCTTTGATGTCTTTCGAATCGACTCCCTTCCATTTTCTGTGCAGAATAGCACTTACTTTCTTATGTATAGTGTTGATTCACGATATATTGCCTTCAGTGAGAATAGGAAAATATATTTTCTGCTTTCTAGTATAGAACACAGTAACAAGAATAACCATATGTTAGTTTGTCCTCCCACAGGCCCCGTCTATGAGGCTAGTGACGCAGCCTCTTGTGAATCGGCTGCTTTCTTCAATCATGAGTCAGTGATCAACCTTTGCCACACAATAGTCCTGAAAACATTTAACCCCTATGTTTATAAAAGGTCCTGGCTACTGGACCTATTCACTTGCCTCCCCCATCACTCTGACACTCACATGCCCTACCAGTCCTGTAAACAAACATACTGTCAGCTTGGCGGGTAATGGAATATTGACGCTTAGGCAAGGTTCTCTTCGTAGTGCTGAGTCCATCTCCCTACAGGAGCTAACAGATGGCTTGCAGCCCCTTAATTCTGTGGTCGAGCCGGATCAGCCCTTTCAACCAGCAATCCCTTGGTGGATTATCTTCGCCATTGTCGTGATCCGGGTTCTTCTGCTGGTGACGTCTGCCGTGGGGTATTCCTATGTCCTGCGCTACGCAGAACACCGCCTACTTCCAGAATAGAGCCAATTGCAGACATTGAAAGGCGTATCTTCTCTCTCAACCAACACCTGTGAGATATCAGGGGCGAGATCTTCCTGAAGGGGAAGTAAGTCGGGACCCAGAAAAGGAACAAACAACGAGGGTAATGGAAAACAGATACCCAGAGAGGAATGACAGATATACAACTGTGTAAACATCTGACAGGACAAACACTAACAAGAAGGGTGACATATATAATAGTGTAAACATCTCATAGTACAAACGATAACAAAACGTGGAAACAACGACGGTCAAGGAAAACAGATACTCAGACTCAGATACAGAAAACAGATACCCAGTAGGCGTGGTCAGAAAGTGTGAACAGCCATTGAAAAATACTCTGAACCTGTGACGTCATTCGTGGCGACATGTTATAAACCATTAGCTTAAAAGAAAAATCACTGTCTTAAGAGTGAATCACGAATAAGCAGGAGAAGTAAAACAATACAACATAATGAGCGAGCCAATGGGTGTGACAGGAAGTATTGGCCACTGGTTATGTAGAAAATTAAGGCGTGTCAAGGATGTAAGTCCGCCTCAAGCAAAGAAAAATGTGAACTAGAAATCAGTGGTATGGGCAGACCGAGCTTGGTTCTCGCCTCAAGCAGACCTGCTACTCACTCAGCTGAGAATGGCTGTTGTGATCTTAATCGTGAGAAGAAATTCGATAATCTAAGGCTACGTCCGCACTAGGCAGCGGAACGCTGCTTCTGTTTTTCGCTGCCGCTGCCTGTGCTATCTGCATTAGGCTGTTTTTCGCTGCCGCTGCCTGTGCTATCTGCAGCTATTTTTCGCTGCTCGCAGTGTTTCGCTGCCGCTGCCTTTTGGTTTCAGAGTGCTCCTGACTACGGTCGAATGCGGTTGTGTTGCAGTGCTATTAAATATGAAAACTTTGACGAAAAAAGTGGCAATTGCGTACTTGTTGCGTAAGAAACAACAAGAAAAAAAGAAAAAAAAATATTGGGTTCATCCTCTTTTCCAGAACAAAACAAGAAAAGGAGCATTTTATAATTTAATTAAAGAACTAAAGGATGACGATGCAAAATATTTTAATTATTATAGAATGTCTAAGGCACCATATAATGAACTTTTACATCGTTTAGGTCCAGCACTTCAACGACAAGACACAAAGTTCAGAAATGCCTTGACGCCAGATGAGCAACTGACCATAGCAATCAGGTAAGTTATATGTTTATATTAATGAATTTTGTTATATTTTCAGAATTGAGCTCAAATTTTATTTTTGTAAGTTTTTAAGGACGTGTCACATTATTTATTTTAAGATATATATTTATATTTATATTTGTAATTAAATATTTCGTATAGTAGAGTTGATTAAACGGTTAATATACTCACACAAAACAATAGCACTACAGCAACCAAAACACGGGGGAATTAAAATTCAATACAAAGGTATGAAATATATTCAGAAAATAATAGGAAACTATATATATCCATTCTTTAAATAAAAAAAGCAATTGTTAATTCTGCTAGTATATTATATTGTATTCAGAAAACAATATACAAAATCATAATATTCCTATTGTGAAAGAGGAAAACCAAGTGTACCTTCTGCATTTACATAATGCAGTGGGAAAAATTGTCATAATTTATAATTCAACAAGGCTTGATGTATCTGAATAAATCGAGTCAACAGGTGAAGGAACAGGCTGAAGTGTTGTCTGGGGACATGTTTGATAAGCGCTGCGATGCATAGGTAGCGCACTGCTCATAGAATCAGGTATGACATTTTGCGTAGGAGGCTGCAAGGTGAAACTTTGATTGGTGAAGCTGCTCGAAGCCTGTTGACCTGAGAAGTAGACAGGATTCTGATGCCCTTTCCTTCTCTTGATTGAGAGCAGGGCCTCAATAGCACTATGTTGCCATTCCAGTACTTCATCTGCAGTTAAAGTTTGAAGTGAGGGTTCAATACCCTTCATAAAAGCCATATGCGTGCTTTGCTCCTCATGCGTGTCCAATTTCTGAAGAAGTTCATGTTCAAATGTGGAAATTTTGCTACGTTTATTTCTCTGGGCTGAAGGTTTCTTTTCATGTAGTGAGCTTATTGATGACATGTCTGTTGGTGATTCTCCCTGGCGGTCTTCATCATTTTCCATTGATGATGTTGTCTGGACTGTTTCTCCAATTGCTTTCAAAAATTCCAGATGTTGGGAATAAGCATAGGGTTTTTTACTACTGTACCCTGAACCAGAAGCAGCATTTTTTTCAATTCTTATTTGTTTCAAATATTTCTCTCTGACTTTCTTCCATTTCATTTGAAGGGATTTACCTGCGGAAAAAATAGCATAAATAAGTAGTGTTTTTCATAGTTATGTATAGCATATATCATAATTTTCTAATAAGTTTAAATACGGAAGCCCTTCTCTACGAATCATGGATTTTTTTGTAGATTAATTTTCGTGTGCCACTTGCTAATAAGCAATACATTTTTTTCAGATATCTGGCGACTGGATCCTCAATGACAGATCTGCAGTACAGTTTCCGAGTTGGGAAACAAACAATTAGTGATTGCATAAAAGACGTGTGTTGGGCTATCTGGACAATACTACATAATGAAGAAATTCCAACGCCTAGCGAGGTAGGGTGGAACAAAATTGTTGAAAAATTTAATGAAAATGCTAACTTCCCGAATTGCCTCGGCGCAATCGACGGAAAACATATCAGAGTTATTAAGCCCAAACACAGCGAATCACTATACCATAATTACAAGCACTACTTTTCCATTGTTTTGTTAGCTGTTTGTGACAGCGATTATTTATTTACATACGTAGATATAGGGTCATACGGAAAAGAATGTGACTCGAATATCTTCAAGCAATCTACATTTTACAAATCTATTCAAAATAACACTCTGAACACTCCGCCAGATAAATGTCTCTCTGGACAAAATGAAGCCCTTTCGCATATGAGGCTTTTGGTCTTTCTTCCTCTGTTTTGAGACCTTATGCAGGAAATTACCTACAACCTAAAAAAAGAATATTCAATAATTATCGCCTGTCCAGAGCGAGAAGGTACGTTGAATGTACCTTTGGCATTCTTTCAAATAAATGGAGGATATTTCATACGCCGATGAATGTTGGCCTCAATGCTGCTATTGACATAACAAAGGCTTGCTGCGTGTTACATAATTTTGTACGAAGACGTGATGGATTCAATCGTGAGGATACCGCTATCAGGGGAAACGTTCAAGGTATTGCTCCTGTGCCACCATGCGGCGCAGCCCGTGGAGGGAGAGCTGCCAACAACATAAGAGATAACTTTGCAGACTATTTCACTAGCTATCAGGGTTCTGTTTCCTGGCAGAATGATATGATATAATTTTTGAAACTGCGATACATCGCACTCATGATAATGATCAATGGTTGAATGAATATATATATATATATATATATATATATATATATATATATATATATATATATATATATATATATATATATATATATATATATATATATATATATATATATATATATATATATATATATATATATATATATATATATATATATATATATATATATATATATATATATATATATATATATATATATATATATATATATTATTTACCATTTACCAAGGTATAGTACATTGTTTGTAGTTATAATTCAAATTTTATTTACGTAGTTATGTCCTTAGTAGCTTTATTATTTGTAGTTACATTTCAAACTTTATATACCTAGGTATGTCCTTAGGTATTTTGTTTGTAGCAACAGATGAAACTTTATTTACCTATGTAGCCATGTTTTCATTAATGTATTGAAATACCTAACCATTGTGAAATAAATCTATGTTACTTACATTTTGCTATCATTTCCTTGTTGTCCAAATCATTGAAGCCAATAATTAGTTCTTCGCATATTTCTCTCCAGGCTTCCTTCTTGAGATTTTTATCTTTATAATTCTCTGAAGAAATATCCCAGATGCAATTTCTTGCTTGAACTAATTCAATAAGCCGTTCTATATTTACTTCCACTCCACACGACATTATCTGAAAAGATAAACAAAACTTTTAAAATCTGTTATTTCCACAAGAAAATTAATATAGGTGTATCTCCATAGATTGTGAAGCTAACATGTTATTTTAAAAAACAAATGCAAACTTTATTGAATTATCAGAATAGCTTTGATAATCACTTAAAAGTTATTAACCACAAACAGCCGTATTTTAATCACAAGCAGTTCTTTGCAGCCAAATGGCTGCATACTTTTTGTTTAGAGTACTTCCTCTATTGCATGGTGTCCTAGCTGAGGCTATCTTACAGCAAAGGAAGATATTGGTGGCTTGTTTCAGGATGATCCTTCTACCACTCCAAACTTGTAAGTGAAAAATGTAGGCTTCTTCACGAAGTGTAGGTTTCCAGAGTTTCAAGTTTATCAGCGAAATGACCTACAATGACCTTATTTGAACTTTAATTTGATCTTTGGTAAAAAAAATCCTGCATAGTGAGAAATGTAGGCCTCTTCAAGAAATATATGTTCCTCGAGTTTGAAGCCGATAGGAGAAATACTAAAAATTGACCTTATTTGACCTTTTTTGACCTTCTGATTGGTCAAAGGTCACCAAAATTATCACTATAACATTCCTTGGGTCATGACCTTTCCATCGATACCTCATATGTCCAGGTGGGTTGTCTTGGGGCGGAGGAGATAGGGCACAGACAGACAGACAGACACACACACACACACACACAGACAGACAGTACGAAAATTTATGTAAAGATTAACATAAAAAAAAAAATATTCAGTTAATATTTCATGGCGTACAGGGATATTTCACTTACGATAGAACAACTCGCAGCACCTTCCTCCATCACTGCTTGAAACTGACTGAGCGCTGCCGCAGCGGTCTCTAGGTAGTGCAGACAGCTCCATAGAAATGCATATACCACCTAAACAGAAGCAGCGCAACGCTGCTTCTGTTTCTGTAGGAACGCTGCTCGTGTCGAGGCAGCGTTTCGCTGCTTGTATGAAGCAGCGGCTAGTGCGTACAGCTCCATAGGATTACATGTATGACCAACACTCAGGCAGCGGCAGCGAAAAACAGAAGCAGCGTTCCGCTGCCTGGTGCGGACGTAGCCTAAGGGAAACCGACTGTATTGTCCTGGAGATTATAATGTAGGAGATGTGTAGTAGGATTGTGAGTGGAACAGGATCGTGATTATTTTATCGCGATATAAAGCAAAGATAAAACCACTGGGTGTGGTATAATTTGGTGTTTCCGTGACTTGTAGTAGATTATACTATAGGAATGTGTTATTAGGATTTTGTGAAGAGAGTACATAATGATTGTGATGTAAGCAGAGAAGCAGAGAGATAAGTGGAACGACGAGTGTTATAATTATTGGCAACAATTGAGCACATATTGTAGTATTATGTTTAAGACATGTCGTTTGTCATATGTTGCATCCATTGCTGAATATGCCAGTGTTATGATCGTCTGAGCATAGAATATTGCGTAAGGGAATTACTTTCATTTAATTTTAAATAAATTTATATTTTCTTTTTCCCTTGTTTATCCCCGAACACCAGTCTCCAATAACAACTTAAGCCGGATCACGCTACCAGGGATACGAGACGGTCATATATGGAGTAATTAATGAGTGATAAAATAATTGTGTTAATACAAGTTAATACAAATGAAATAAAATATAAAGATTAAATACAAGAAAAGAAGGGTCCAAAAGTGTGGCTGTGTCAGATACCTCTGTAATACAAGTAACTAGGAGCTCCGAGCCAACAAATATATTCAGTCCTCAGTCACACACACACACACACACACACACACACACACACACACACACGTACAGTGTAATTCAAGCAAACATATCAAAATTGAAAATGCTCGTATCTCGCTTATTTCCAGAGTAAAGTTTTTTATTAACAATCAGCAGCGGATGGGAAAAAAAAAATGGATAACCCGACGGGCCTGACGTGTGGGCTGGGCAGTGGAGAGAGAGAGAGAGAGAGAGAGAGAGAGAGAGAGAGAGAGAGAGAGAGAGAGAGAGAGAGAGAGATAGCAAATCATCCGTCTACTGACCTGTATGTCCTCACTAAACTGAGGGAAATCACGAACGGTAGGTATAATAATTTATGAAGAGTAACGAGCCTCCATTATGGGAGGTAAGGGTTGCATATGACACTGCTACACTGTCGTGTCATCCTGACAAGATGTTGCATCACTTCCACTGTACCCCTCCACTAGTGGTGGCAGCGCTCCACACGTAGGCACGAAGCAAGCACTTAACGAGCATAAGCAAATCTTGTGTTTACACTTGTAATATTTGCTTTGTTTTGTGTATGCAGCTCAGCGTTTTAAGGAAGTAATTGTTTTGAATCTTCGTAAACTTCAATTTCAAGAAAATAAAAATGTCTAATAAATTCATTTTAATTCTCAGACAACGACGTTGTTTGTTAACGCTCATCGGATCCGGGGACGAGTAGGTTTCATTGCTTGTTTCTCCAACAGAAGTTCAGTCATCTATAGGCGATGGAAAGTTTTCAGATTCCGCCATAATCAACTTTACTTTTTAACTCTTAGCGGGTGATATTTTCTCAAATAGTCTCCAAAGCAAATACCCTTCACTCATCGTTAATCAAGTCATACTGAGTATACTATTCTGAGGAGACCTCGGGTAACCTTGTCCCAGGGAATCTACCCCAACGGCCGGTGGCAACACTGCAGGGTGGCGCACGGCTGCCTGAGGTGACGGAGCTCACATATGAGGAGTCCGGTGGTAGTGGCGCGTGCCCTGTCATAAGTGTAACCATCACGTACTCTTTGAGGCTCCTAAATACTCTTCCGAACGCATGTGACCAGTTGTTGTGTCGCGTGTAACCTAGACTGACGCAGCGACGGAGGGGCAGCCTGAGGGACCGAACACCGATTCCTGGTAAGTACTTCCGTGGGTTGCCTCGTAGCAGCACAAGAGGTTTGTACTGATGTTTCAGGAATAAGAAAGTGAAAGGATTGCATCACCTACAAGAGTACTTCCTTCCGTGTATAGTTATGTGAGCTCGTAAATTCCACCGTCGGTTACAACAGAAACGGCAAATCGTGTATACTGCCCCTTTTCTCTCCCCACCCCCTTTTCGCTGCTTTTTTTACGTTGCTCAAATGGCAATTAGCACTACCCCAACTACCATCCCCTCCCTGTCTTTGGCTTTACAGTGCCTAAAGTCAGAGAACTCCATGACCAATAACCCAGGAAAACTACTGTTGTACAATCGTGGTACACAAGTGTTGACACACTGTCCACTCGGTTTCGTTCACCGGCCCTGACTTTAAAATATATACATCGCATGGAAAGAGGCTAATGTTCAGATATGTCACTACATATACACTCTCCATAAGTTATTAGATATGAATCTGTCAGTTGTGCACACTGATAACAAGTTTGTAATTTGTGGACGAAAATGTCTCTTTTACCTTTCGTTCAAATTTAGTCAAGGACAGCTAAAGTTGTTTACAACGCTATTACGCATCTGAATGTATGTTGTACTCATTTCTGCAACGTCGTCCCTAAGAAAATACGAAGAAAACATTGATAACGTGCACAAATATTATGATATAATATAAAAAAATATATAATGATGTCACCATTTAACTCTCGCTAGACAATGTTATGCAATTACGTCGCCATCGACCATGCCAGCCGGCGCATTTAGGAAACTAGTAGGCTATTATGAATTGAATATAATTACAAAGCTATTATTTTGCATTTAAGAATACTAAGCGATTTGTTTGCATTTATGAAACTATAATATTACTTTGCATTTACGAATACTAAGCTATTATTATGCATTTAAGAAAACTAGGCTATTATTTTGCAGTAACTTTTTTTTCTTAACTCTCTCTCTCTCTCTCTCTCTCTCTCTCTCTCTCTCTCACACACACACACACACACACACACACACACACACACACACACACACACCAGAATGAACACTGACGACCAAAGCCAAGCAAGTATTTAGCTTATGGAATGCAGAAAATCTTATTACAGAGCGTGCACTGGTGGAAACAAGAGGATTCATAACATTTCTTTTTAAAAAAACATAATCGTCGTGCAGTTGACGCTCACAGTTTCGTAACAAAAATCCTTAAATAATATATCTTTCACACCCACACACACTCTTTGACCCTTACACACACACACGCACAAACACACACACACACATACGTCACATATAACTCAAATGTAGCTCTGCTGGATAGTTGCCGTCTTTCGCTGGCGGCGTCCGAAACATTTTGGAAACTGTGTCAACACTTGCGTCCCACGACTGTACCTTCAAAGTATGTATAAAACACTTCGATGACGTGACGAAAGCTATCATAATTATTACCGTGGAGAAAATGTCTCTTTTCGGGTACGGCGGCTGCGCGGGGGTGGTGAAGGTGAGCTCCTAACAAGGCAGATCAATATTGTTTAATTTATTAGACACATAATTATATAACGCAGGGTTGTTTGATTTAAATCAAGTTGATTTAAATCACTGATTTAAATTTAAGGATTTTTTTAATCATTGATGTAAATCGACTTTAATTATGATACTCTTTTCAAATGTCATTGATTTAAATCTTGACCGTATTACCAGGGCAACAATATACTACGGAAAAACTAATTAAGAAAACACTAACTTTGATATCAATATTTTCCCTATCATTAACTTCACTGATTTCCATGAGCTTAGTTCATTATATATATATATATATATATATATATATATATATATATATATATATATATATATATATATATATATATATATATATATATATATATATATATATATATTCAATCAGCTACATATAAGAACATAAGAACACAAGAACGTAGGAGTCTGCAAGAGGCCTGTAGGCCTGTACAAGGCAGCTCTATTGAACCTAAGCTCCTGTGTATCTAACCCCACCTAATTTTGCTGTCCATGAATTTATTTAATCTATTTTTGAATGTGACAGTTGTATTGGCAGTCACCACATGACTGCTAAGCCTATTCCACTCATCCACCACTCTGTTAGTAAACCAATTTTTGCCTATGTCCCTGTTGAATCTGAATGTATCCAGTTTAAGCCCATTACTTCGTGTCCTACCCGGTTCTCTTACCAACAACACCTTATGAATATCCCCCTTATTAAAGCCCTTCATCCATTTATAAACCTCGATCAAGTCTCCACGCACCCTTCGCCTTTCTAGAGAATGCAAGTTTAACTGTTTGAGTCTTTCCTCGTATGGCAAGTTTCTCAACCCCTGAATCATCTTAGTCATCTTCCTCTGCACCGATTCTAACATTTTGATATCCATTCTATAGTAAGGTGACCAGAACTGAACCGTATAGTCAAGATGAGGTCTAACTAATGCTAAATATAGTTTGAGGAAGACTTCGGCGCTTCTGTTGCTTACGCTTCTTGAGATAAATCCCAGTACCCTATTTGCTCGATTTCTAGCTTGAATGCATTGTGTCCTTGGACGGGGATCAGAGCTCACTAAGACCCCTAAATCCCTCTCGCACCCAGACCTGCTTGTGGGAGCGTCATTTAAGCAATAGTTATGTGAGGGGTTGTTGAACTCCATTTGCCATTTATCCGCCCTGGCATACAATGTTTAGTTCATCCTGGAGAATACTAGCGTCCTGGTCCGACTCAATTACTCTACCGAACTTGGTATCATCATATAGCCGGAGTACGTAGGAAGACACCTACCGAACGGGCGCAAGCCACTCCCGATGAGGTATATATGGGAGGTGAGAAGGGAGCTGAAGCTCTACAAAGACCCTTCCATGTCCTCACTAACCGTTTCCCTATTGTCTAAACAACACCGGAGAGTAGTTCAGCTTGCTCTCTAAAGACAGATCCTCTCTCTATCCACACCACACTACATTGACACAACATATACACCTTTTCCCAAAATTCAAATTTCAAAATGGCGCACCTACATCAAGCCTCGGAGTCCCCGCCTTGGGGGGGGGGCACAAATGCCCCCAGGGAGGACTCCCCTTCTGGCTGCCGACCCGAGAGGTGTCTTGATGACTCCTCGAACCTCTTTCTTCTCAATTTCTGCAACATTCGCGGTCTCCGTTCTAATTTTTATTCTGTGGAACATCATCTTTCCTCCTCTAAACCTCACCTTCTCTTCCTTACCGAAACACAGGTTTCTGAGGCTACTGACAGCAATCTCTACTCTGTTCCCTCCTACTATCTCTATCCTAAATTTCAATCCAAAGCTGGATGTTGCGCCTACGTGCGCAACGACATCACTTGCTCTCGTGCCCACAACCTTGACTCTTCTGAATTTTCTACCATCTGGCTAAGACTTCATTGTCATTCTATTACTAAATACATATGTGCTGTTTATCTCTCACCTAACTCTACTAACTATGTAAAATTCTTTGACTATTTGAATTCTAAAGTGGAGCACATCTTGACCCACTCTCCCTTCGCTGAAATCTCCATCCTAGGAGATTTCAATGTTCACCACCAGCTTTGGCTTTCATCCTCTTTCACTGACCAGCCTGGTGAACAAGCCTACAACTTTGCTATCCTCAACGACCTAGAGCAGCTGGTCCAGCACCCTACACGTATTCCCGACCGTCCTGGAGACCGGCCCAACATTCTAGACCTCTTCCTTACCTCAAACCCTTTTGGTTATTCTGACAAACTGTTCTCTCCGTTGGGCTCCTCCGATCACAATCTTATTTCTGCATCCTGTCCTATCGCTCCTGTACACCCTCTGGACCCACCAAAGAGGCGATGCTTCTGGCATTTTGCTTCATCTCGGTGGGACGACCTGAGGTTGTACTTTTCCGATTTCCCATGGAATGATTATTGCTTCCAGGATAGAGACCCCTCTGTGTGTGCTCTGCGCATCACAGAAGTGATTGTCTCTGGAATGGAGGCATACATTCCTCGTTCTTTCTCTACTCCTCACGCTAAAAAGCCATGGTTTATTCACGCTTGTTCTCGTGCGGTCAATGATAGAGAGGCAGCTCACAAAAGGTACCAGAGCCTTCAAAATAATGCTAATTATGAACTTCACATTTCTGGCCGGAATCGTGCCAAATCTATTCTCCGACTAACCAAAAACTCTTTCATTAATAGAAAATGCCAAAACCTTGCTTTCTCTAACTCTTCCCGTGACTTCTGGCATCTAGCCAAAAACATCTCCTCCAACTTCACTTCTTCATCTTTCCCTCCACTCCTCAGTCCTGACGGCAACACTGCCGTCTCATCTATCTCTAAGGCTGAACTCTTCTCTCAAACTTTTTCTAAAAACTCCACTCTGGACGATTCTGGGCATATTCCTCCTACTCATCCACCCTCGGACACCTTTGTGCGTGTGTGTATGCCTTCATACAGCCCTGTGCCTAGAAAGGGTGACACGGTCAATCCTTCAAACGCCGTCCCTATAGCTTTCTTTCTTTCTTATTTATTTAAAGCTTTTGAATCAATCCTTAAGAAGATTCAAAAAAAGCACCTTTCCACTCTATCTGATCTCGGTATGGGTTCTGTCCTGTCCATTCCTACACCGATGATTCCACTCTGCATTACTCAACTTCTTTTAATAGAATACCCACCCTACAAGAACTTAACGACTCAAGGCTGGAGGCTGCAGAACGCTCAGCCTCAGACCTTACTATAATTTCCGATTGGGGCAAGAGGAACCTGTTGTCCTTCAACGCCTCAAAAACACATTTTCTCCACCTATCCACTCGATACAATCTTCCAAACAACTATCCCCTATTATTTGACAACACCCAGCTATCACCTTTCTCAACACTAAACATCCTCGGTCTATCCTTAACTCAAAATCTCAACTGGAAACTTCATATCTCATCTCTTACTAAATCAGCTTCCTCGAGGCTGGGCGTTCTGTACCGTCTCCGCCAGTTCTTCTCCCCCGCACAGTTGCTGTCCATATACAGGGGCCTTGTCCGCCCTCGTATGGAATATGCATCTCATGTGTGGGGGGGCTCCACTCATACAGCTCTTCTGGACAGAGTGGAGGCTAAGGCTCTTCGTCTCATCAGCTCTCCTCCTCATACTTATAGTCTTCTACCTCTTAAATTCCGCCGCGATGTTGCCTCTCTTTCTATCTGCTATCGATATGTCCACTCTGACTGCTCTTCTGAAATTGCTAACTGCATGCCTCCCTCCCTCCCGCGGCCTCGCTGCACACGACTTTCTACTCATGCTCATCCCTATACTGTCCAAACCCCTTATGCAAGAGTTAACCAGCATCTTCACTCTTTCATCCCTCAAGCTGGTAAACTCTGGAACAATCTTCCTTCACATGTATTTCCTCCTGCTTACGACTTGAACTCTTTCAAGAGGAGGGTATCAGGACATCTCTCCTCCCGAATTTGACCTTGGTTTTGGTCACCTCTTTTTTTATATTTCTTAGGAGCAACGAGTAGCGGACTTTTTTTTTATTATTTTTTTTATTTTTTTGTGTGCCCTTGAGCTGCCTCCTTTGTTGTAAAAAAAAACAAAAAAAACTTACTGACATCACTACTAATTCCTGTATCTAAGTCACTGATATAAATAATAAACAAAAGTAGACCTAATACCGAACCTTGTGGGACCCCACCCGTAACACATCCCCAGTGAGATCTTTTACCATTGATTTGCACTCTTTGCTTCCTATTGCTAAGCCACGCCTTGACCCAGTTCAAACATGGTTCGTCTAGTGTCCTGGAGCAGAACAAGACATTGACCGTCTCTCTCCATATCTTGCTGAGGCATGGTGATGGTTTCAAACGTATTTTATAACATGAACCACATTTTCTTTTATGTTACCAATTGTTCGATCATGAGCCAGAACATCTAAAGTGTGTGCAGTGCAACCAAGCGTTAGCAACTTCAGTTTATTTCCTTTTAATTGTTTTCTCATCTTGTTGACAATGGCTGCATTATATGCTTGAGTCTCTCCACATATAGCAAGTTTCTCACCCCTTGAATCTTTTTTATGCCTCCATGGTCTAGTGGTTAGCTACGAATCCGCGGGCCCGGGTTCGAATCCCGGCTTGGGCAGTCAGTGGGCTCACCCAGCTATTCATCCTTCTTTCTTTTCGGGCTGGTCGATAAATGGGTAGCCTGCCTGAGGAAGCTCTCTCTCTCTCTCTCTCTCTCTCTCTCTCTCTCTCTCTCTCTCTCTCTCTCTCTCTCTCTCTATGACAAATAAGTATATAAGGAAAACCTTCATCTGTATTAAGCAACACTAAGATGTGATAGTGGCTGTGAGTGAAAATAGTTATACATCATTCATTATACAAATACCTCCAAGTCCGGCCTTCAAGAAAAAGACGAAAACAAGTAATCCGGCAAACTGGCTCTTCCTCGCACGCTCTCCCGCTCGAAAACGAACTTCTCCATTAAGGCTGCCGGTAATGTGTCTTGGAGGCTGAGCCTTTCACACTGGATGACTTATTTGTAATGATTTGGCGGCCGCCCAAGGCGGTTTGCGAGGCTATTTTGAGTCCGTCGTGTGATTAATGCGGTAACGTGTGTGTGTTCCCGGGTTAGTGTTAGGTCCCGTATTTTACCTGTCCGCGAAGAAAGTCAAGTGTCCGCCATTATCTGCGATATCCCGAGCCTAATGACGTACGTACATTATTCAGAAGTCTCGACACACCTGAATGACGATTACAGATGTTATCGAGTGCTTGATTAATTACATAGGTATTAGTAATTTTAACGGATAGTATTTATAGAAGAGAAGTAAGATTGGTACAAAATGTCATTGAAAGATTACTAGGTAACTACACATGGCTGAATGAATCAGCAAGTTTGGAGGGTCGTATTTATTATATCATAATTTCAAGACCCTCCTTTTTAAGGGTAACGAACGCGGGCGGCAAAGTTTGTGGATCCTTCTTTTCTTGTATTTAATTCTTACATTTCATTTTATTTGCATCAGCTTGTATTAAAACAACTCTTTCATCACTCATTAATTACTCCATAAATGATCTCACCGTCTCGTATCCCTGGGAGAGTGATCTGGCTGAAGTTGTTATTAGAGATTGGTGTTCCGAGATAATCAAGGGAAAAAGAAAATATACATTTATTTAAAATTAAATGAAAGTAATTGCCTTACGCAATATTATATGCTCAGACGATCATAACACTGGCATATTCAGCAATGGATACAACATATGACAAACGACATGTCTAAAACATAATACTACAATATGTGCTCAGGTGTTGCCAATAATAATAACACTCGTCATTCCACAAGCAGTGGTTTGTTTCTCTCTGGTTACATCACAATAATTATGTACTCTCCTCAAATCCTAATAGCACATTCCTAAAGTATAATCTACTACAATTTCACGGAAGCACCAAATTATACCACACCCAGCGGTTTCTACCTTTGCTTTACATCGCAATAAAATAATCACAATCCTGTCCCACTCACAATCCTACTACACATCTCCTACATTATAATCTCCAGGACAATACAGTCGGTTTCCCTTAGATTCTCGAATTTCTACTCACGATTAAGATCACAACAGCCATTCTCAGCTGAGTGAGTAGCAGGTCTGCTTGAGGCGAGAACCAAGCTCGGTCTGGTCTTACTACTGATTTCTAGGTCACATTTTTTCTTTGCATGAGGCGGAACTACATTCTTGACACGCTTTAATTTTCTACATAACCAATGGCCAATACTTCCTGTCAACAAACATTGGCTCGCTCATTATATTGTATTGTTTACTTATCCTGCTATTCGTGATTCACTCTTATGACGCTCCCACAGTGACTTATATGTTTAGTTATTCGCTTATAGCATGTCGTCACGACTGAGGTCACGTGTTTAAAGTCTTTTGAATGGTTTTCCACACTTTCTGACCACGCCTACTGGGTACCGTATCTGTTTTATGTATGTGGGTCTTGGTATTTTCCGTAACCTCCCTTGTTAGTGTTAGTGCTTATCAGATGTTTACGACTTTGTATATCTGACTAATTGCTTTCCTTCCTGTCTCGGTTTAGATTCGCGACAAGTTATTTAAATATTATTTGCTATAGGGAAGCTGTTGACGCGTTTTCCTAGTTCGTCACGTGACCTAGGCGCGGGGCGGGTCACGATGACTCAGCCTGTTCGTTGCCTAGGCGACGAGCGTAGTGATGCCAAGGCGTGCATTTTCGTGCGGGTCGCCCGCTGTGTTTTACCTGCGTTTACGCACTTTCAGGAGTCACCACTCCACTCTCTGCAGGTGCATAGTAGTGTGTGCATTACTGCAGCTTGTACGCCTCTGCTGTGAGGATGTTGGGCTATTGTCTTTGTGCTTCCCGCCATGGGGGCTGTTGCCGCCCGCGGCCTGGCTGGGCGGCCTGTGTTGCTAGCTCGCGATTGTTGCTTTCCTCTTCGTGTCTGTACGTAGCTTGCTCCGCTGTTTATATTGCGGTGCCATGCACTTGCAAGTTATAGCTGCGCGTCAGAGAAGTGTAACGATATCTGCCTATGGCAGTATTGCTCAGAGTGCTGTCAGCACCCTCTGTTGTATTTTTCCGCGCCAGCAGCGTTTTGCATCTCGGCCGGGCGAGTTTTGGCTTGGTTGGGGCCCGTCAGATCACTCGCCGCGGCTCGGGTTTTTTTTTCTCCCCCCCTGACCGCCGTCTGGTGAGGTCACGGGGCGACGTTCCTCTACTCTCGCCTACCTCTTGGCACCACGCGGTTTTCCTCCTGCTGGAGTGCGGGGATCCTGGGCTTCGCCACTTCGGGATACAGCCCACACCGGGTCTCAGTTTGGGTGTGTCGAGTCCGCGGCGGCCTCTTTCTGAAAGCCGCATCTACCGCCGACATCACGCGCCTGATGAGAGGACCCACGGCAGGAAGGACAAGCTGCAGCCACCTCGAGCAAGGCTGTGCAACGAGCCTCTACTCTTCTCCCTCCGCACTAAGTTAAGTAGCTAGTTGTTAGTGTAGCCAGGGCACGTTAGTCTTGTGCGAGCACGAGAAACGCTAGGCTCAGCTGGGTGTGTATGTGAGATTTGTCCGTGTCTTGTTCCTTTATGTAATAAAGTCTGTGCATAGTTGTACACGAGCTTTATCAGTAACCCTTTTGCCTGTGCGTATGTGCCTTCCAGCCCCATAAGGAGAGTAAATAAGAACCCCACGGGAGATTTGAGCAGGTAAGTCGTGTTAGTACTCCCTAGTCAGGGTGTGTACACCGTCGTGTCTCCTGGCGTGCCTCGGGAGTCGGGCATCAACCCTTGTCGGCTAGCTACCTCCTTGTGAGCACACTCCTGTTATTAATCTTATTTTACCCCGTGACACTTCCCTCTCCTATCATATTTACAATACTTGTCTCCATATCTCCCTCCGGTATTTGCCTCTGATTGGGGTCACTATTAATTAATTGTGCTGTTATGGTCTTCTGGGTCCCGACAAGTGACTTGAATGGTACGTGTCGGGCCTAATAGGTTGAAGGATTTTAACATATTTCTTTTAAATGGAAATTTCATAAAAGTAAGACATTTTAGAGCTTACAACTATTTTTATGTCGGATTAAAAGAAAAATGGTTAACATGGCGACTATTTTTTTTTTTTTACGTCGCGGGCTATTGCGCCGGTAGGCTTCTTCCCGGTGGGGCCTGATGGTCGGCCCAGCCCGTTCTCGCGCAAGCGAGTGTTTATAGTGGCGCCATCTTGCATTGGCTCATGCTGCCCTCCCGAAGCTCATAATCGCCAGCAGCAGGTACCCTCCCGACATGAGCAAGTGCTCTTTATCGTCGATCTGTGGGTACTGCCAGGACTTCACACACCACACACCCCATCCCCTTTGCTCAAGGGGGTATAGTAACCACTCCTAGTCAACGGAAAGAATTCGCCCTGAGCGGGCTCGAACTGCCGCCCTGTCAGACCGTGAAGCCTGGCAGAGTGTGTGTGTGTGTGTGTGTGTGTGTGTGTGTGTGTGTGTAATTCATTCATCACAGCCTGATCACGAGTCTCTCTCTCTCTCTCTCTCTCTCTCTCTCTCTCACACACACACACACACACACACACACACACAGAGAGAGAGAGAGAGAGAGAGAGAGAGAGAGAGAGAGAGAGAGAGAGAGAGAGAGAGAGAGAGCAACTTCAGCTGGCCGTGCAATAAGCTGGGAAGCCTTACTGCACCCACACCTCACTATCACCTGTCATCCTCGTCCATGTAGCTATCCAGTCTACTCTTAAACCAAGCTATCGTCCCTGCACTAACTATGTAATTGCTTCGTCTATTTCATTCCAGAAAGAGAGAGAGAGAGAGAGAGAGAGAGAGAGAGAGAGAGAGAGAGAGAGAGGCGGGCCATGCCTGTCATGGAGGTGGGCGGAGTTTGAGAGCCAGCCGGCGAGTCAGCGAGGAGTGCGGCGCGGGCTAGAAAACCGTACCTACCTTTGTAAATATATAAAGGCTGTATAAAGGAATTGTACTGTACTGTAGTCATGCCCTGCCTGTGATTCTCCCGTCTCTTCCCTGCTGCAGGATAATGTCTGAGGGCGGCAGTCAGGGCGACGTGGCAATGAGGGTGGACGCGAACGTCCACAGGCCGGGGATCACGCCGGAGGAGATGGCGGCCGGCTACGACGAGTGGTCCGAGAACTACGAGGAGATGGTGAGAGAGAGAGAGAGAGAGAGAGAGAGAGAGAGAGAGAGAGAGAGAGAGAGAGAGAGAGAGAGAGAGAGAGAGAGAGAGATGCCTTCGGTACCAAGTGCCTATGCAGAATCATGGGGTATCGCTGGAATGATTTTGCGTTAAACCGGCGACTACTCCGTGAGGTCCGGGAGTGAAGTGATGCGGCCCCTGGGGTACGCACCTGTAATCATCTGCTTCCCCGTCCCCTTAGATGATCTGGAAAGGCGGGTACCGTGGCCCCGCCATCACGTTGGAGGAGGCGCTGCGTTGGGTACCCCTGGAGCGGCGAGCCAAGGCCAGGGTGCTGGACGTGGCCGCCGGGACGGGGTGTGTGGGCCGCGAACTCCACCGGGAAGGCTTCAGGTGGGTGCCGCAGGGCCGCAGACAGGGGGATGTCCGGTCACCATACTTAAATATCCTCCAGTCCACTGCCTCCTGCCTGCCAGTGCCTCAGCCTCAACACGAGTCCAACCCCAAGAGATGAAGATGATGTGTTGGAAATTACAGCAGCTTGTGTAGAGGCAGGGCCGCTGGGTGGGAACTGGGAGCGGGCAGGAGCGGCATTACTATAGTCCATCGACTCTAACTGAAAATTGAGCCCTGTGGCTTAGCCCGGGGAAACCCCATTTGTTTACAGATCTAGCGATGACCTGCGCATGGCATTATGTCTCACTGTTAGTCTGTACGTTATCTATTTTTGGAATATATATATATATATATATATATATATATATATATATATATATATATATATATATATATATATATATATATATATATATTCATAATAAGACTGCGTGGTGTTATGAATGGCTTGGGATTAGAGGGAAAGACAACGACTCAGTAAACCTTCCATATCACTTGGCAACGTGGCTCATGCAACGATGTCGCCTGACGGACCTTGGCAACAGGCGCCAGGCCGCACCATTCAGCGTTACGCCACAATGGAAAAATGAAGTAGATCTCACTCTCGCGCCCTGCGCAGCCATGCAAAGAGAGAGAGAGAGAGAGAGAGAGAGAGAGAGAGAGAGAGAGAGAGAGAGAGAGAGAGAGAGGTAGCCACCCTCTCTGAGGAGAGTAATGGAGTGATGTGGCACCAGCGCGGTCTCGTGGGGAATCCTTGTGTCACGCCCAAGGGCTCAAGTTAAAATCGATAGACTATATTATGTTAGGAATTAGGCCAGTTAACCGGGGGACTAGACAAATTAACTATTATCCTTATGTAACTAGTCCCGGGCCGAGAGTTCAAGCCAACTATGAGTATCGTCTGAGCTCAAATTAGCCTTCGATGGTACTTGAATACTTCGGTCATCGGCTCCCAAACCGAGACAGAATCAACTTATTCACTGCCTGAAGACTAACCACATTTACCATGAAAGGAATAACAATAGTGAAGTGTTTCCTTTCATGAAATAATAAATAATTGTTCTTGCTGAATTAAAATTAAAGAGCAAGGATAATTTAACCTATGGAAACAGAGAGGAAAGCCACGCTATCTGGCGAGATAAATTAAAAATATCGCTTCAGACCACGTGGTTGGTTTTCTCTCACTCCACCACCGGCCTTCACAAAGTAAAGACCAAGGCACTGCAGCCCACCCATTAACTCGGACGCAGTGTGCCTTCTATTAACTGACTGAGGGATACTACACCCGGCAACGAGACTTCAGAGACAACAATATCTTTTGAAACCCGCTTCTCAGCTAAGTGCCCCCAGCAGTTATTTGAGACAGATAGATTTTACTACACGGATCCGGTAGGATTATTATTTGTTCGGCTGTCTGGAGTTGCTTGTTGGATACCTTCACCACCTAATAGCTGGTAAGCACTTGTTTGTTTGGGATTGTCTGACGGGTGTGTTATTCACTTTGCGAGTGACCTAACTGTTGGGTAGGGTAAATTTACTGATTCCCAACAACTACTACTACTGCTATAACTTCTACTACTACTACTACTACAACTACTACAGCCGCTCCCACAGGCACATAGACGCTGTGGACCCGTCGGAGTGCATGATGAAGCAGCGGGAGACTGGCATCTATACCAACGACTTCCTGGAGTTTATCGGCAGCGGACACTCCACCGTGCCCAAAGGTATTAGTAGTTTTTTTTTTTTTTACATCAAAGGACACGGCTCAAGGGCAACAAGAAGAGTACAAAAAAAAGCCTGATACTCGCCGCTCCCATAAAAGATAAAAGTAAAGAGTAGCCAAAATAGAGGTCAATTTCGAGTGGAGAGGTGTCTTGATACACTCTTCTTGAAATAAGTCAAGTCATAGACAGGGGGAAATACAGACGAAGGAAGGTTGTTCCAGAGTTTACCTCTTGCATAAGGGTTTTGGATAGTATAGGGATGAGCATGAGTAGAAAGTCGTGTGCAGCGGGGCCGCGGGAGGGAGGGAGGCATGCAGTTAGCAAGTTCAGAAGAGCAGTCATCATGAAGATATCGATAAAAGATAGAAAAAGAGGCAACATAGCGGCGGAATTTAATTAAGAGGTAGAAGGTTGTCAGTAAGAGGAGGAGAACTGATGAGACGAAGAGCCTTAGACTCCACTCTGTCCAGGAGAGTTGTGTGAGTGGAATTATTGTTATTGTTGTTGTTTCATATGTAAAGATTAATATACATATTTTTCTTTTACATCTCTCTCTCTCTCTCTCTCTCTCTCTCTCTCTCTCTCTCTCTCTCTCTCTCTCTCTCTCTCTCAGACACATACGACCTGGTGGTCACCTCGGGCGGTATGGGCGAAGGTCACATCTCACACAGTGGCCTCGACGACGTTGTGCGCGTCGCAAAGAACGGTGAGTGAGTAAGTGAGCCTGCGTGCCTGCGTGCGTGCGTGCGTGAGTGAGTGTGAGTGTGAAAGTGTTTTTACAAAAAAGCACGGAAGCATAGTTTTTAAGGACAATAAGAGACTCCATCAGGTCCATAAGCCTTCTGAGAGTTGAGGCCAGAGAGGGCATTGAAAACATCATTTGGAAGAATCTTAATAACGGGCATAAAGGATTCAGAGGGGGGGTGAGTAGGAGGAATATGCCCATAATCGTGCAGGGTGGAGTTCTTACAGAAAGTTTGAGCCTTAGAGACAGATGAGACGGCAGTGCTGTCGTCAGGGTTAAGGGAAAGAGGGAAAGAGTAAGAAGTGAAATTGGAGGAGACATTTTTGGCTAGATGCCAGAAGTCACGAGAAGAATTAGAAGAAGCAAGGTGTTGACATTTTCTATTGATTAAAGCAGTTTTGGTAAGTCAGAGAATAGATTTGGCCCGATTCCGGGCTGAAATTTAAAAGCCATAGTTAGCGGGAGTTCGAAGGCTCTGGAACTTTTTGTGAGCTGCCTCTCTATCTTTAATAGCACGAGAACAAGCACGATTAAACCAAGGATTTTTAGTATGAGGAGTAAAAAAAGAACGTGGAATGTATGCCTCCATTCCAGAGACAATCACCTCTGAGATGCGCTGGGCACACACAGAGGGGTCTCTCTCCTGGAGGCAGTAATCATTCCACGGGAAATCGGAAAAGTACATCCTCAGGTTGTAACGGTGTAACGCTTGGTTGCGGGGACTTGCGGGCGTGAAGGGAAACTCTTGCTGTCTTAGAATAAATTATTCTTAACCTAAGATACAGCGTAGCGTGGGTGAGAGAGACGAGACGCTAGGTGTGTGTCGTGCGAGCTCTCTCGAAGGAGTGACGAGTTTCAGAGTGGAAAATAATGAAGTTACAATTGGTCACGTATGTCAAGGTGACCTCTAAGCTTGATGAAATGCTTTGTATACAAACTGAGATGGTAAACACTGACAGCTGACATTCCTACAAGGTGGCGTGATCTATCTGTCGTGGATTTTTTCCATTGATATTGCATGCCTAATCCGTGGTGATAATAAGTAATAATAATAATACATTGATATACTACAATTACTATAACACTGCTCGGTCACCTACCGCTGATCGCGACCTCGCGACACCCCCCAAAAAATCTAATTAGTAGTGGATCCGATATAGTGTGAACATGTTGAGCAGACTGCTTATGGGACAAGTATATGAAAACAATGGCTAAGCAGGAATACTCGTGTAGTAATGACATAAATAATGAGAGGTAACACCAGCGGGTGCGACATAAATCAGAGAAATATTCTCTCAATGGAGAAACATAAAGACACAAGTATCTGTAGTTAACAAGTGGCATATTGACAGAACATGAAATGCTCATCCAGCTTCCAAAAAAGAAGAAGAAGAACAACAATAGGTGGGAACATAGTACAATGTTAAGGTACAGGAGCAGGAGAAATGACAGATTTCTTGCCTTTGTCTTGCGTGAGAAAAAAAAAAATACCTAGCCAGGGGCTTCCCTGCATCCTGTCGCCTTGTCTGAACAACCAAATAATCGTGCAGGACAGAGTTCCTCCTAATAAGGTAGCACATGACGACGAGACTGACGAACATCAGAAACATTGGCACAAAAATTCCAGGGTACAAGTAGGTGAGGTGCAAGTATTCAGGCAGCGTTTCCTCCAGGGTTTCTGCAAACTCTGTTTCGTTTGCGAAAGATAATGAATTAAGGGAATTAGTCACATAAGAGATGCTGGAGAAGATGTTATCGAGAGGCCGCAGAGGAAACACTCGATGGGAAATATTGGCCGTGAACACCAGACGGATCCTGAACGGGTACGTTGTTATGTTAGTGGAGCGGATATAGCATGCTTCCGCTATGGCATAGTGACCAGTAACCCGTTGATAAGTGGTACCCTCCGGGCAGATTACCGATACATAGAAGGACTGAGGAAAATTGAAATATTGCAGACCCTGAAAGTTCTTATGGAAAACAGGTGTTGGTGGAAGTTGCTTGTAAGGGCACAGGGAAAGAGCGTCAGACGCGTTCACCCGGGTGAGGGCGATCTCGCACACTCCTCCCCATCCGGTAGGAAGGCAAAAAGAGACGCAGAGCAATAGAATCGCCTGAAGACCGTTTCCTTGCAATATAGCTACCCGTTGAATACAGAGCGAAATCCTCCGCGATTAAGAAAAGAGACGGGTACGTGTCCAGGGCTAACACACTGTCCTTGGCGGAAAAGGGAAATGGAACAATTTCATGTGCCTCAAACACGTCCGCCCTCTGAAACGGAACATGAATGATTATGGCATCGGGCGTGAGGGTGGACTCGATCAAGGGGTAAAAATATTGACTCATGTCTGGGGTAAATAAAGGCTTGAGACTATAATTTTGATACCCGATATGGATAGTCGTTCTCAAATCGTGTAGAGGGAACAAGGCAGGTGTGACTCTACCGTGCGCTGCATCAACCATGTTGCTAATAACCTGCTGATTTGCCGTTGCGACAGAGTTAATGACGTTTTCCAGTACATGCAAGGCCTGATCAAGGAGGAAAAACTGATTCACCTGGTCGATCTGCTTGACAAGTATGTTGATAACCTCTACCATCTTATTTGTTTGCTCTAGCAGTTCCTCAATGTGAGTATGCAATCGCGCAAGTTTTCTACAATTGGCGTTGATCACCCTGCGATTTCGGGCAGCAAAGGAAAGTACATGAGAGTAGTGGTCCCGCAAATCGCGCACGTTCTCGTCGGTTGCCGTACCGAAGAGGAACTTGAGGCGGACTCAACGATGTTGAGCAATCCCCTCTTTACCCGAGAGTGAACTGAGTGAAAACAATAATCCATGTCTACCTCATCAACTTTTCCCCGTAAGAACAGAATCCTATCCTCCAGTAGTTGAAAAGTATTCAGAGAGTTGGTACTAGAAGGTGCCTTTGATTCCCTAGTCTTGGTAGCCCGTATGACGTCTGCCATACCGAGTAGTTTTTCTGAGACTATCTTGATTGTGTCTGTGGTGTTGGTCAAGGAAGTATATGGATATTTTACGAGGAGCACATCTTCTATGAGGAAGACCTCTCCTGTGTGTGCCGTGAGGGCGCCAGGCTTCAGGTGGATGTGTGTCGTTGCAAGCAGGGTGCCGAGGTACAACAAGATGATCACAAAACGCAACATCATGATCTGAAAGTGGTGGGAATGAATTATTTAAACTCGTGGTCTCAAGTTATAGCTATGGGTGTTGGGATTATCTTGTTGAACATTTGACTCTGAGGGGGAATTACCAATATCAAGGTCCAAGGGTGAGGTAATTACTTTCAGACGATCACTGTGAACTTCTAGACTAACTCCACTATTTGACTCAAGAACCTCGAACCTATTATTTCCCCTGACATTCCGAACAACACGATAAGGACCCACAAATTTTACCCCCAGTTTTGAACTTCTTTCCGCTTGCTTAATCATGACTGTGTCACCCTCTTTTAATTCCACCGGGACGGCCTGTTTGTTTTGTTTTGACATCATTTCAACCTTTATAGCGTTTAACGTACACCTAACCTCGGAGTGTATCTTGGAAAACATATGCATCTGCTGTTGCGCGTACTTATCAGTGTTGTAGAAAGGTTGGTGTGGTTTTCTTAGGAAGTCGTACGGAAGACGTTTCTCCACCCCATGTAAGATGTAGGAGACTTCCCCGTAGAGTCGTTTACCGACGTATTTATGGAGGCGGCTAGGTGCGATAGCCAATCCTCCCAGTTATCGTGGAGATCGTTCACGATAGGCCTGAGGACCGGTAAGATTTTCCTATTAGCCCTCTCCGCCAACCCATTAGCAGCTGGGTGGTAAGCTGTGATGAAGGATTGCGTGATTTTAACTGAGCGCATATTTCGCTCAATACTGCGTTCCTAAACTCGGTGCCATTGTCACTCAAAAGAATTCGAGGAGACGAATGTGGACACAACACGTGAGTCACGAGGGCATGGGCCACACGTGTGGCTGTCTTGTCCTTGAGAGGCGCTAGAACTAGAAACCTAGAGAACTGGTCGACGCACACCAATAAGTAGCGCGAACCATGTTGGCTTTGGGGGATCTGTAATAAGTCTATATTAACAACATCCCATGACGCCTCTGGTACTGGGTATTGCAACATAGGTGCTGGCCCTTTGACGGACCCCTTGTACTTAGCACAAACGACGCAATGTGCGACATGTTTTTTCTACATCAACCCGTAATGTGGGCCAGTAGAATTTTCGTCTGGTGACAGATAGCGTCTTGTCTCTTCCTGGGTGACCCGCAGTGGGTGTGTTATGGACCAGCTTAAGCGTCACGGGGACGTATTTGTCTGGGATGACCAGTTGGTCTATAGGTACCGGTTTGGTTGGCCATGACCTACAAAGGAGATTGTCCTCTGATAGGAGGAATTGTGAAAAGGGAACTGGCAATTCAGGAAGGTTTGTTTCGTCTCCCGACTCTAGGGCGTAAATTAACCTCTTCCACACAGGGTGGTCTCGCTGAGCAGTGTGTAGCTCAGGTGAAGTGAAGTTGTGGATGACCTCTGGGGTGGTAATCGCGCCTATCGGAATATTCCGAGATAAGGCATCTGCGACCACATTTGTTTTCCCGGTGATATATTTTATCTCCGGATTGTATGCTTGGATCGTTAAGAACCATCTTGCCAGACGACCGTGTAGGTTTTTTCCCTTGAAAAGATCAGTTATGGCCGCGTGGTCCGTATACACCACAATTTTGTACCCCATCACTATGTCACGAAAATGCTTCAGAGCCCACACAATGGCAAGAGCCTCTAGGTGGGTAACAGATTAGTTCTTTTCCGGAGCTGTAAGTACTCGACTGGCGAACGCTATCACATGCTTTTTGCCGGACTTATCTGTTTGCATCAGAGCGGCTCCTAGTCCACTAGCCGAAGCGTCGGTACAAAGCTGAAAGGGGTCCTTGAAATCCGGAAAGACGAGGACCGGAGCCTGTGTAAGCGCTTTCTTTAAATCCTCAAAACTCGTTTGTTGAGCTGGGAGGCACTGAAATGGTACGTCTTTCTTTAAAGATGGGTTAGGGACTCGCGCGTGCTGCGAAGTCCATTATGAAAGGCCGGTAATAACCTGCGACGCCCAAGAAAGACCGTACCTTGTCCGCAGACGTTGGCTGAGGGAACTCGGCAATAGCCTTTATTTTGTCGTCCACTGTGTGGATACCGAATTCGTCCACGATATGCCCCAATAACTTGATCCGAGGCTTTAAGAATTCACATTTGGTGAGTTTGAGCTTTAATCCGACCTCTTGAAGTCTGTGTAGGACTGCTTTTAGTGTTGCCATGTGTGCATGCACGTCTTTACTTGCTATAATGATGTCGTCTAAATACACATAAACAGTTGCCCAGCAAGTCACCAAAAATACTGTTCATTGTCCTTTGGAGGGTCAAGGGAGCTCCTTTGAGCCCGAACGGAATCATCGTCCACTCATAGTGTCCATGAGGAGTGCTGAAAGTCGTTATTTCACGGGACTCGGGGGTCATAGGCAGTTGCCAGTAGCCACTGACCAGATCTAGACTCGTAAAGACTTTATTTCCTCTACCGAGACACATCAGAAGATCTCTAAGAACGGGAAACGGAAAATGATCATCCACGGTCGCGTTGTTCACACGCCGGAAATCAATCACAGGACGATAAGAACCGTCTTTCTTTGGAACCAGAAACAAGGGTGAATTCCACGGGGAGTTCGATTCTTTGATGACACCTTGTTCTAACATATCAGATATAAGTTGCTGCACTACTTCCCTCTGACTGTGGGGAAGCTTGTATGCATTGATATATACAGGATTGGTATTGGGTTTTAACTTAATGTGACTGTGTTCAGCACACTGCGTAACTCCAAGCGGCTCGCCTGGTAGAGCAAGCGCCCCCCTATAATGTTCCAGCAGCCGGACTAAGGTTGGCTTAATTTCGGAATTGTGTGCAACTTTTAGGAATGGCTCTAAATTAGCTGTGTCTTGTTCGGGAGAAGCCTGACACGCCGAGGTTATGCCTGAGACTTGGGCTGAAGGGTATGCAGCTGGTTCCGGGGCTACATTTTTCCCATACACTAGACACTGGCATAATCTAACCCCTTGTTTTAAGGATACAGGGGATCCTGACGTGTTTATTACCAATGCCTCTGCAATACCTCCCTCTTTGACTATCGCGAGAGTTACCTCCACCGTCACCCGGTGTATGTGTGGTGCTCCGTCGATACACACATCACTGCCCGTTGGAGGAGCGTTAGGTAACCGGATTTTAACAAGTTTTGTAGCACGATCCGGAACTACTTGAGGACCTTCTACGACTGCCGTTACTGTCCGCCATAAGTCTGTAATGTTTTCGTGTGGTTTGACCGTAAGAGGTGACACTTGGGCGGTGGGAGACCCTGAGTCTGTGGTGGTTGGTCATTTTCCCCTCTGAGGGCAGGATTACAGGTGACATAGGCGATGGATTTACCATCCCTGTATGCGTCGTCCTTGATACACGATCGCGGTGCTTTCAGGGTTTATGGTTATGTGCAGGTTTTTCATGGCGTTTAATCCTAAGATCCCATCCACAGGTATGGCAAACCTGCTAGATACATAAAATAAATCTCGAAAGGAACATACCTTTTCATGTAAGCTGACTGTTAGTGGTACTCGCCCAAGGATTCCCAAAGTGGTGCCTGTCACGCCTACCACATTCAGGTCGTTCTCTTGGAGCGGCCAATTTCCCCCTCTCGTCTGTCGTGTCAGTGACCTGTAAGCGGAGTCTGAGATTACATTGACTGTTGCACCTGTGTCTACCGCTAAGGTGAGTTAAATTTTGCCTACCTTTCAAGGGAGGGCAATTATGCTTGTCCGTCCCAAGGCGGCAGTGACTGAGTCAAGTTGCTCCCAATTAGCATCGTCCTTATGGGATACTTGGATGTACGCCTTGGAGCTGTCACAAAGTCATGCCTTTTTATTCTGAGAAGAGGAGGAGTGTGGTTTACTGTCCGCCGAGGACTTGTTCTTCTGTTCCTCCTTGGCCTTTTGTATTGCATAACAACTGTCTGAATCATGAAAACAATTCCCGTGGACATGGCAAAAGGCAGCCTTCCGCTGATGGTTTGGCCTAGGGTTCCTGTATGATGAGTGATGGCCACCCCTGTAACCTCCTGATCTCCTATCAGATCCCTGTCTTGAGTGTGTTGAGTCCCTACGTTTCGCGAAGCAAGAATTCTCGGAATGTTCCGTTAACAATAGGAGGACGAGGACAGACAGTGGAAGATAAACGAGTAACAAGAGAGACAAACTGAGACAGGCTGGAGTAAGTAGGAAGACACCTACCGAACGGGAGCAAGCCACTCCCGGTGAGGTATATGTGGGAAGTGAGAAGGGAGCTGAAGCCCTCCAAAGAACCTTCCCATGTCCTCACTAACTGTTTCCCTATTGTCTCACCAACACCAGAGAGTAGTCCAGCATGCTCTCTAAAGACATCTCCTCTCTCTATCCACACCACACTACATTCACACAATATATTCACCTTTTCCCAAAATTGAAATTTCAAAATGGCGCACCTTCACCTTGCCTCGGAGTCCCCGCTTCGGGGGGGACCACAAATTCCCCCAGGGAGGACTCCACTTCTGACTGCCGACCCGGGAGGTGTTTTGATAACTCCTCAAACCTCTTTCTTCTCAATTTCTGCAACATTCGCGGTCTTCGTTCTAATTTTCATTCTGTGAAACACCATCTCTCTTCCTCTAAACCTCACCTTCTTTTCCTCACCGAAACACAGGTTTATGAGGCTACTGACAGCAATCTCTACTCTGCTCCTCCTACTATCTCTATCCTAAATTTCAATGCAAAGCTGGATGTTGGCCTACGTGCGCAACGACATCACTTGCTCGTGACCACAACCTTGAAACTTCAGAATTTTCCACCAACTTGCTAAGAATTCATTGTCATTCTATAATTAAATACATCTGTGCTGTTTATCTCTTACCTAACTCTACTAACTAACTAAAGTGGAGCACATCTTGATCCACTCTCCCTTCGCTGAAATCTCCATCCTAGGAGATTTCAGTGCTCACCACCAGCTTTGGCTGTCTTGGAGACAGGCCCAACATTCTAGACCTCTTCCTTACCTCTAACCCTTCTGCTTATGCTCGTGGGCTCCCCCGATCACAATCTTATTTCTGTATCCTGTTCTATCGCTCCTGTACACCCTCTGGACCAACCGAAGAGGCGATGTTTCAAGCATTTTGCTTCAACTCGGTGGGACGACCTGAGGATGGAATGGAGGCATACATTCCACGTACTTTCTCTACTCCTCATGCTAAAAAGCCTTGGTTTAATCACGCTTGTTTTCGTGCTGTCAATGATAGAGAGCCAGCTCACAAAAGGTACCAGAGCCTTCGAACTAATGCTAACCATGAACTTTACATTTCTGCCCGGAATCGTGCCAAATCTATTCTCCGACTAACCAAAAACTCTTTCATTAATAGAAAATGCCAAAACCTTGCTTTCTCTAACTCTTCCCGTGACTTCTGGCATCTAGCCAAGAACAATTCCAACTTAACTTCTTCATCTTTCCCTCCACTCCTCAGTCCTGACTGCAACACTGCCGTCTCATCTATCTCTAAGGCTGAACTCTTCTCTCAAACTTTTTCTAAAAACTCGACGCTTGACGAGTCTGGGCATATTCCTCCTACTCATACCCCCCCTTACTCTCTAATGCCTGTTATAAAGATTCTTCTTAGTTATAGTTTTATATGCCCTCTCTGGCCTCAATCCTCATTAGGCTTATGGACCTGATGGAGTGCTTCCTATTGTCCTTAAAACTGTGCCTCAGTGCTGTCACCCTGCCTGGTCAAACTCTTTCGCCTCTGCCTGTCAACATCTACCTTTTCTTTCTGCTGGAAGTATGCCTTCATACAGCCTGTGCCTAAGAAGGGTGACCGTTCCAATCCTCAAACTACCGTCCTATAGCTTTATTTTCTTGTCTATCTAAGCTTTTGAATCAATCCTCAACCGGAAGATTCAAAAGCACCTTTCAACTTCTGACCTTCTATCTGATCGCCAGTATGGGTTTTCACAAGTGGCGTTCTACTGTGTTAGCATTTTTGTTACCAACTTTAAGTGGTTTGTGTTATGTGTCAATATTTAATAATTTTAGGCGCGAACTGTTATCTCACGTCAGGTCCGGTGATCCTGTTGCCTGCGTTCTCCAGTTGAGACACAATAGCCTTTTAGTTAAGTGATGTGGCCGAGCGGTAGCCGGGATAAGTTCACTTTAGTTCACTTTAGTTCTCTCTCTCAGGTTAATACAAATACCAAATGTATTTTAACTGTATTAACAGTTGTACTACATAAGGTTTACAGTTTGCGTGAGCGAGACGCACGAAATCAGAGGCAGGGCGCGGGGCGGCAGAGCACCGCTCGCCTGCCTGTCACCCGTCTTCCCTCCTTCGTCTTTGCGTTGTTCGCCCGTTTTATTTGCTTGTAGTTCGTCCGGAAGGGTGGGGGTTCCGGTTGATGACGGCTGATGAAAGTCATCATTTGCTGATCCTAGTGTCAGTTCATCACAGCTTCCCACGGCCAAAAGCACGACGTGTTGTTAGACATCCTGTTGTGCGACACCGACCGGGTGTCGCCACACGTACAGTCATACATACACATGTACATTATAATATACACATTACATCTGGTGATCTCCTTGCCTTCCTAAATGACTCTTGGTCATACTCTTAGCTGTTTCGGTGAAACCTTTGCTATTGCGCTGGACATGTCAAAAGCTTTTTTGATAGGGTCTGGCACAAATCTTTGCTTTCCAAACTACCCTCCTACGGTTTCCATCCTCTGTACCTTTATCTCCAGCTTCATTTTTGATCGTTCTATTTCTGCTGTGGTAGACGGTCACTGTTCTTCCCCTAAATCTATTAACAGTGGTGCCCCACAGGGTTCTGTCCTATCTCCCACTCTATTCCTGTTGTTCATTGATTATCTTCTTTCCAAAACGAACTGTACTATCTATTCTTACGCCGACGACTCCACTCTGTATTACTCAACTTCTTTTAATAGAAGACCCACCCTGCAAGAACGTAACGATTTAAGGCTGGAGGCAACATAACGCTTAGCCTCAGACCTTACTATTATTTCCGATTGGGGCAAGAGGAACATGGTGGCCTTTAAAGCCTCAAAAACACAGTTTTTCCACCTATCCACTCGACACAATCTTCCAAACAACTATCCCCAATTCTTTGACAACACTCAGCTATCACCTTCTTTAACACTAAACATCTTCGGTCCATTCTTAACTCAAAATCTCAACTGGAAACATGATATCTCATCTCTTACTAAATCAGGTTCCTCGAGGCTGGGCGTTCTGTATCGTCTCCGCCAATTCTTCTCCCCCGCACAGTTGCTATCCATTTACAGGGGCTTTGTCCGCTCTCGTATGGAATATGCATCTCATGTGTAGGGGGGGGAGGGCACTCACACAGCTCTCCTTGACAGAGTGGAGTCAAAGGCTCTTCGTCTCATCAGCTCTCCTCCTTATACCGATAGTCTTCTACCTCTCAAATTCCGCCGCCATGCTGCCTCTCTTTCTATCTTCTATCGATATTTTCATGCTGACTGCTCTTCTGAAATTCCTAACTGCATGCCTCCCCCGCTCCCGCGGCCCCGCTGCACACGACTTTCTACTCATGCTTATCCCTATACTGTCCAAACGCCTTATGCTAGAGTCAACCAGCATCTTCACTCTTTCATTCCTCACGCTGGTAAACTCTGGAACCATCTTCCTTCATCTGCATTTCCTCCTGCCTACGACTTGAACTCTTTCAAAAGGAGGGTATCAGGACACCTCTCCTCCCGATATTGACCTCTTTTTGGACACTCCTTTGACCTTTATTCAGGAGCAGGTAGCGTTTTTTCTTTTCTTTACGCCATTGAACTGTCTCCTTAGGTGTAAAAAAAAAAAAAAAAACATTAAAGACGCAACACGGACAACAAGGAGCGCGACGAGAGACAAGAACATCAATACATTCACTAATTGAGTCTGTGCTGCCACACCATTTTTCTTGTCTCACCGGAGGGGAGTACGCGATCGTTTCAACGGGGGCTTGCTATAGATAATGCCCCCCAGTGACGAGAAAGGAGGAACGAAATATTCCCTGATGCGGTGAGTCGAGCTGGGGTGAGCTGCGCAGTGAGGACAGCTACGGTGAGTCGAGCTGAGTTGCAGTGAGAACAGCTGGTGAGTCGAGCTGGAGTGAGTAGCACAGTGAGAACAGCTACGGTGAGTCGAGCTGGAGTGAGTGCAGTGAGAACAAAGCTACAGAGAGTTTGAGAGGAGAGCAGTGCAGTGAGAACAGCTACGGTGAGTCGATCTGAATTGAGTAGCGCAGTGATAACAGCTACGGTAAGTCGAGCTTGAGTGAGTAGCGCGTAGAGGACAGCTACGGTGAGTCGAGCTGGAGTTAGTAGCGCAGTGACAACAGCTACGGTGAGTCGAGCCGGCGTGAGTAGCGCAGTGACAACAGCTACGGTGAGTCGAACTGGGGTGAGTAGCGCGTAGATGATAGCTACGGTGAGTCGAGCTGGAGTGAGTAGCGCAGTGATAACAGCTACGGTGAGTCGAGCTGAAGTGAGTAGCGCAGTGAGAACAGCTACGGTGAGTCGAGCTGAGGTGAGTTGAGTGGTTTGCTGTTTAATAGATCCTGAAAGGCTTGAATCCGCAGTCCAAAATCGCGAACCACGTAGACGGGTCCTGAGCAGACGAGTGGTGCTCAGGACACCGCTGTTGTAGAGGAAGTTGTCGTCAGGCATGGTGAAGTCGAACGGTGTGGAGATGGGCAAAAGGCACTGGCGTAAACGCGCCCGGGGCCACGGCAGTCCGACAGAGCGTCGAGGGAACTGCGTGTGAAGGCACTAGCTGCCAACGTGCCAGGGGCCACAGCAGGTTGAGGAGTGAGGGCGCCAGCATGTGCCAGGGGCCGCGGCAGTCCGTGAGTAGAACGAACTGCGTGTACTGCGTGTACTATAGGCGCTGGCGCTTGCTAGGGGCCGCGGCAGTCCGTGAGTGAATCGAGTAGACTGCGTACTATAGGCGCTGTAACACAACACTACGCTTAGTAGGTAAAACTGTGACACTAACTGTTGGTGGGGACTTGCTGCACTAACTGTTGTAGACACTGCACTGTACATAAGGATCCACAGGAGAGTAAGGTAATCCAAAAGGGCGGTGATAAATCCAGGGGGCAGCCAGTAATCCCAGTGGGATGTCACACTGTGTTTGCGTGTCTCTCTGAGTCTGTGTGGCGTATACACTGAGTATGTGCGGCACTGTGTCTCAGTAATGTGTCGAACTGTGTTTGAGTGTTCACTGAGTCTATGTAGTGTCACACGGTGTGTTTGTCTCAGTCGCCGGACCAGCGGGAGGGCAGGGAGAAGGAGGGGTGGGGGTGGGTGGGGGTGTGCGCGGGGGTAGGAGCACCCAGGGGCACAGAAGGTGCCTGAAGGGCGCAGAAGGGGCCTGGAGAGGGGGCATAGAGGATGCCTGGAGGCGCTGAAGGTGCCTGGAGGAGGCGCGTGAAGGTGCCTGGAGGAAAGCCAGGTGCCTGGGGACGGGGGCACAGAGGGGTGCCTGGAGGACGCAGAAGGCGCCTGGAGGAGGGCACAGAGGTGCCTGGGGGAGGGCGGGGAGAACCTGAAGGTGGCAACTACCCACGGCTGAACCTCACGACCCCAAGCTGAGGTGAGGTTTATTGCCTCAGGAGAGGGTAGACTCATTTCAGACCCAGGTCCACCTGCTCTGGGAGAGAGCACCTTATAAACGGCACCGGTTTACAAGCCGCCTTGAACCACAGCAACACCTGGGGTCAATAATTGCAGGTGGGAACGAGTGTTCCGAGTGCTAATTGGTTCACGGATAGAGAAAGTCAATATCCGTCAGGGTTGTTTATTGACATAAAAATCGTACAGGTCATAAGGACAAACAAACTACATAGAAAAGGTGTTTGTGTGTGTATGCGTGTGTATGTATGTTGTATGGTGTAGATGACATATACATGTTAGTGTGTGTAGTAAACAATATGAGTTAACAATAGGAGGACGAGGACAGACAGTGGAAGATAAACGAGTAACAAGAGAGACAAACATTAAAGACGCAACACGGACAACAAGGAGCGCGACGAGAGACAACAACATCAAAACATTCACTAATTGAGTCTGTGCTGCCACACCATTTTCCTTGTCTCACCGGAGGAGAGTACAAGACCGTTTCAGAGGTGGCTTGCTACACACGTATTCCCGACCGTCTTGGAGACCGGCCCAACATACTAGACATCTTCCTTACCTCTAACCCTTCTGCTTACTCTGTCAAACTGTTCTCTCCGTTGGGCTCCTCCGATCGCAACCTTTTTTCTGTATCCTGTCCTATTGCTCCTGTACATCCTCTGGATCCACCAAAGAGGCGATATTTCTGGCATTTTGCTTCAGCTCGGTGGGACGAGCTGAAGATGTACTTTTCCAATTTCCCGTGGAATGACTACTGCTTCCAGGATAGAGACCCCTCTGTATGTGCCCAGCGCATTAGAGAGGTGATTGTCTGTGGAATGGAGGCACACATTCCACGTATTTTCCTACACCTTATACTAAAAAGCTATGGTTCAATCACGCTTGTTCTCGTCCTGTCATAGATAGAGAGGCAGCTCACAATAGGTACCAGAGCCTTTGCACTCCAGCTATCCTTGATCTTTACACTTCCGAATGGAATCGTGCCAAATCTATTCTTCGACTTACCAAAAACGCCATTATCCATAGCAAATGTCAACACCTCGCTTTCTCTAATTCTTCAAAAGAATTTTGGTACGTAGCACAGTTGCTATCCATTTACAGGGGCCTTGTCCGCCCGCGTTTGGAGTATGCATCTCATGTGTGTGTGAGTCCACTCACACAACTCTCCTTGCCAGAGTGGAGTCCCAGGCTCGGCGTCTCCTCCGCTCGCCTCCTCACACTGATAGTCGTCGACCTCTCAAAGTCCGCCGCCATGGTGCCTCTCTTTTATCTTCTAGCGATATTTTTATTCTGCCTGCTCTTCTAAACTTGCTAACTGCATGCCTCCACCCTTCTCGCGGCTCCTCTGCACACAACTTTCTTCTCATGCTCATCCTTATACTGTCCAAACCCTTATGTAAGAGTCAACCAGCATCTTCACTCTTTCATCCCTCACGCTGGTAAACTCTGGAACAATATTCCTTCATCTGTATTTCCTCCTGCCTAACGACTTCAACTCTTTCATGAGGGGGGTATCAGGACACCTCTCCTCCCGAAATTGAACTCTCTTTTTGGACACTCCTTTGACCTCTATTCAGGAGCAGTAGGTAGCGGGCCTTTTTATATATATTTTTCTTTACGCCCTTGAACTGTCTCCTTAGCTGTAAAAAAAAAAAATAAATAAAAAAACAGCCAAAAATATCTCCTCCAGTCTCACTTCTTCCTCTTTCCCGCCTCTTCTTAACCCAGACAGCAGCACTGCCGTCTCATATATCTCTAAGGCTGAACTCTTCGCTCAAACTTTTGGACGATTCTGGGCATATTCCTCCTACTTATCCCCCCTCTGACTTCTTTATGCATGTTATTAAGATTCTTAGGAATGATGTTTTCTATGCCCCCTCTGGCCTCAACTCTCAGAAGGCTTATGGACCTGATGGAGTGCTTCCTATTGTCCTTAAAAACTATGCTACCTGGTCAAACTCTTTCGCCTCTGCCTATCAACATATACCTTTCCTTCTTACTGGAAGTACGCCTTCGTACAGCCTGTGCCTAAGAAGGGTGACCGTTCCAATCCCTCAAACTACCGCTCTATAGCTTTACTTTCCTGTATATCTAAAGCTTTTGAATCAATCCTTAACCGGAAGATTCAAAAGCACCTTTCCACTTCTGATCTTCTATCTGATCGCCAGTATGGGTTCCGCAAGGTGATCTTCTTGGTCTCTCAACTGATTCTTGGTCGTCTTCTTAGCCGTTTCGGTGAAACTTTCTCAGTTACGCTAGACATATCGAAAGCCTTCGATAGAGCCTGGCACAAGTCTTTGCTTTCTAAACTGCCCTCTTTCGGATTCTATCCCTCTCTCTGTTCCTTTATCTCCAGTTTCCTTTCCGACCGTTCTATCTCTGCTGTGGTAGACGGTCACTGTTCTTCCCTTAAACCTATTAACAGTGGTGTTCCACAGGGCTCTGTCTTATCACCCATTCTCTTCCTGTTATTCATAAATGATATTTTTTTCCATAACAAACTGTCCTATCCACTCATACGCTGATGACTCCGCTCTGCATTATTCAATTTCTTTCAACAGAAGACCCTCTCAACAGGAATTACATGACTCCAGACTGGAGGCTGCAGAACGCTTAACCTCAAACCTTACTATCATTTCCGATTGGGGTAAAACGAACCTTGTGTCCATCAGTGCCTCAAAAACCCAATTTCTCTACCTATCAACTCGACACAATCTTCTAAACACCTATCTCCTGTTTTTCGACAACACTCAGCTTTCACCATCTTGAATACTAAACATCCTCGGTCTAATCTTAACTCAAAATCTTAACTGGAAACTTCGCATCTCCTCTCTCACTAAATCAGCTTCCTCGAGGTTGGGCGTTCTGTATCGTCTCCGCCAGTTCTTCCCCCCCGCACAGTTGCTATCTATATACAGGGGCCTTGTCCACCCTCGTATGGAGTATGCATCTCACGTGTGGGAGGGGCTCCACTCACACTTTATTCTATGTATTTTGAACCCTATATATCTGCGTCGCAAACTGCTTGAAACGCCACAAACGATTTTTGAAAAGTTAGCTTCTTGCGGGCGCAATGGGGGAGGGGGGGGCTGGTAGGGAGAGCGTAACACCCATGGGATTCGAGTGAGGGAAGACCCCAGCTAGCTAGGTCAGTCAAGTTAGGTTGGATTAGTTTAAATGTATTCGACACTGCGGGGCGACGAAAATATGCCGTGCAGGAAGGACATGACGGCGTTGGCCCACTACACGGGCCGGTGTTGCGAGAAATACCACTTGGCAGAAATAAGTTTCACTGCTGTCCACCATGCAAAAATCATTAATTTCCCTGGTTTTGTTCTAGTTTGTCCACTTGTGATCTTGATGAGCGGGGAGTGAAATACAGAAACAGTGAGCAAGTTGAACCTCTCTGAGATATTTTGTGGTGGCGGCAACAGGTGATTTGTAAAATCGAGAAAAGCCTTGCCCACCCAGTTCATTGGTTCATCTGTCAGCTCCATGGCAATGTGCTGTCACTACGTCACCTTTATGAAAAACTCGATGGTAAAACAAGTGGGCCACATGGCTTCGCAGGACCAATTGGGAAAAGCAATCTCTAAAGGGACTGTTCCTGACACACTGTCAAGGAGAAATCCAGGAAACCTAAACCACTCCAGATGGCTCACAGCAGCCAATAAGATTCTCCGCCTGTGTGCTGGTACACAACATCCAACAGAACAACGTAAAACACTGGTACATTTTGTAATGGTTGCCTACACCCCGATGTGGTTCAAAATTAAACTGCAGCCCCAGGTTGAATTAGGACCAAAGCATCTGTTTCAGACATTGCACTTGCTTCAAACATTTGATGATGAAGTGAAGTGTGTGGTGTTACCTGTAATTCAACGGAATGCTTTCTTTGCACACTCAGAGAACATGTTGCTTGTAATTATTCAAGATGAGAGGGAGATATTGCGTAAGCTTGGATGGCGGCGTATCCTAAAAGCCATAAATGATCTCCAAGAAGGTGATGTACGGCAGTTCATAACTCCAACACTCAAATTTCACTGTCAGGATTATACAGAAATGATTGACTGGCAAGACACCAAAGTAACAGAACCTCCGATGACAATGCATCTTTCAGATGCTGGCATAACTGACAACATCAGGACAGGAAAATTCTTTGTACATGAAAAATTCCCAAATCATACCCAAACAGTTGAAAGACATTAAACTTGTGACAGAAGCATCATTGGCAGTTTGTGACTCTGATCGTAGAGATGGCTGCATCAGGTCCCGACTGATTTCACGCAAACGATGCCATATTTTGACTAAAAAAAACAGTATACACCAAAGTAAATACTAACTAGCCTTCACAAGATAGGGTGGCTGGGTTGGGCAAGGGTGGAACTCCATAACAGCTACCTCCACGTGGTGAGTTCTGGGTTACTCTAATTTCTCATTACTAATTGTAATCCACTAAGACAGCTAAACTGCAAATAAGAGCTAGATTTAGAGCATCAACAAACTTTAATTTCTTATGATTACTTGAAAGGTGGATAAGCTGTTGTATATTATAAACAATATTACAGAAAAATTAATTAAATTATTTTTTTGCTCAATTTCCCTTCAAACTATAATGGGACCGTCCCTAGAAAATGACAAACATTAAAATATCATAGGCATTGTTTGTGAACCAATGTTGAAACAAGTATTCTACCCATATGCAGTATATAAAACAATTTAAAACGTATAGGTAAAACGTATTACGTTAATTCAACATTTTGGCATGAAATTAAAATACTAATGGTTTGGGGCACCTGAAAATATTCAACATTATTTTTGAAATTTCATAGGAGTGCTTTTCAGGCCAATTTCAGAGATAACACTTCCTATCCTAACTTTCTGAAGAAAAAGGCATAGGGATAGGCAAAAATGTGAAGAAAATTCAACATTTTGACATAAAACAAAAGACGAATGCTTTGGGACACCTGCAAATGTTGAAGAATATATTTGAAATGTCATAGGAATGCTTTTGGGACAATCTCAATATGATCCATGATCCTCCCCGTAGAAGAGCCATCGTTTTTGGTCCCTAGAAAAGGTTATAACGTCTCTATCTTCCACTAGGTACCAGGACAGACCTTCAGAAATGGATTTCCTAATACGCACCCTGTCCCTCGTCGCCCTCGCCTCTGGTTCCAGGTCCTCGCAGCTCAGGACTCTCACGCGTTTTCCCAGGTACACTACATTCACGACGGATGGACCTGCAGTGTCCTTAGCTTCCTCCCCCAAATCACTAGCCAAGAATGAGCGCCTCGACCACTGTCTCCAACCAGTGGTCATACCAGCCTGGTACCTGCAAAGCGAGCCTCACCCACTCTGCCCCGTGTCAGCCTTAAGGAACTACATAACAGCTTCTACGGGGCACGATCAACATCACCTTTTCTGTGATCCCGCTTCAGCCCTCCCTCTGTCAATCAGGAGGATTGCAGGCCTCCTAAGGACCGTCATAGAGGAAGGAGATCCGGGACATGACCCGCGCGCTCACGATGTCCGAGGGGTAGCTGCCTCCTTGGCTTTCCTTAGGACCCATTCCCTGGACCGGGTCAAGGAGAGCGTCCAGTGGAGCACTGCTTCCTGTTCCTATCTCTCCGTCTGTGGACGACGCCCCTGCGTTGCGTTAGACTTCCCCGTCGAGGGAGATGGAATAGGAAGAAATTTAACTTTTTTTACTCCTCGGCAGCAAGGTAAAAACGGAGGGTGAAGGTGCACTCCTACCTCTTCCCTCCATGTATATATGTTCCTCTTTCTCCTTGCGTTTTTTTTTTGTGCTACGCTATAGGTCGTTGTGCCTATTTTGTTATCAAATGAAGTTTCACGACAACCTGAGATTTATTCTGCTGGTATTTCTCTCGGTAACAGAGTGGATTACTTAACTTTGACACTACGGTAAGTCCGGGCGCCTCAGTCGGTTCTACACTTACCAATTTGGCGGGACGCAATGTAGACTCAAGTATGTGGTAGTTAGGCTCCAAGTGGGAGTTAGCTATCGTGCACCCTTTTTTGGGGAACCCGGAATGACTAGTGCACATTCCTTACTCCCCCCCTCCTTTCCCTCAGAAGGTTCCTCCAGTCTCTGTCGAAGCGCATAGAAGGAATGAGGTGTGACTGGCGGCACCTTCCTCTACCTGTGCCCAAGTGGCGCTGCTGACGCTGTTCTCGATCGCTTCATCTGACTGTTCCACGTGTTATTACTTCATTTTGCTGGTGCAGCCTAGACACTTTGTAGACTAGAAGTTGGGATATCTGCCGTTTTCTCGAGGCTTTATCGCGAGAGCGAGGATCTCTCTCCTATAATAACTATCGTCATTCCGGGTTCCCCAAAATAGGTTTTTCAGAGATCAAAAAGTCACTCTGTTTTTTGGCTTAATAGTTTCCTACCCGTGTTTTTGTTGTTTTGGTATACCTGTGGGTGCTTTTTTGTTGGTGTGGGGTGGGGGGGGGTCAAGGGTAAAAAAAAAAAAAAAAATCATAATGCAAGAAAATATAGCCCCCTGATCACTGCCCCTATAAAGAGAGTTAGAAGAGTGGCCAAAAAGAGGTCAATTTCGGAAGGAGAGGCGTCCTGATACTCTCCTCTTGAAAGAGTTCAACTCGTAAGCAGGAGTAAATACAGATGAAGAAAGATTGTTCCAGAGTTTGCCAGTTTAAGGAACGGAGGAGAGATGACGCAGAGAATAGGAGAGAAGACAGTGGGCAGCGGTGATCCTCCGTCCGCGCTCTGTGGTGTGGCTGGCTCTCGTTTCTGTGCGACTCGCTCACATAACTATTGTGTAAAACTGTTAATATAGGTAAAACGCATCACGCTTTTAATATCCCTGTGAGAGAAAGAACTAAAGTGAACTTAATAACGGCTACCGCTCGGCCACACATCCCTTAACTAAAGGCTATTGTGTTATCTCACCTACTACAATCAACTTGTGAAGCAGGCCACGGTAACACCGGCCCTGTGACGAGTGACATAACAGTTCGCGCCTTAAACTTAACACGTAACATTCACCACTCTAAAAAGTAACACTTAAAAAACGGGTAACGTAAGTGGTGGCAACGATTTACAGACCTCTCCGAAGTGTTAAATAGGTGTTATCTCTCTCTCTCTCAAACATAACTTCAGTGAGAGTGTGGGTGCAGTGAACGGTATCGGAAACATTAAGCAAATGCTAACCAAAGCGCGCGGCCTTTCCTGCCCCGGTGAGTCGAGTCCGCACACAGCCGCACCCGAGTGCAAATCCCCGCCCCGGCCCGCAACTCCACACAGCCCATATTCTCCATTGGGAGGTCTCGTTACCCTTTACCGTTCGAGACACCCCATCGTGTACCTACGACCCAGCCTCTAGTAGGTGGGCATTTTTCTTTGCCAGACAACTCGGACCTTTGAGTGTGACTGGTGGGCGTATAGTCTGCCCGCCGCCCATCCCTCCCAGCTACCAGACGACGGGCGGCGGACCCTGCCACCCCTTCTGCCCTGTCACCGGCGAGCCAAGGACGCGAGCGAGCTGACTAGCGGAGTATCGAGTTGCTGTCTGCGAAATTTTTTAACACATTTTAGCTGACACTGCATTAATACGGTTTTAGTAATTACACCACTTGTACCAATATTTCAGGTGAATTACTTTTATTATTTTCGTGTTTATGCGTGTGGGGCCGTATCTAATTTATTTTTCAGCTGTTGATTTTTCTGGAGTGTGGATGGTTAATATTTTTCTTGAACTGTCATATTGTTACGGATTTTAGGTATAGTCATTCATTTTATTTTCTCCTTTCTTTTGTGTATTTTATTGCACAGTGGAGAAGTTTTGTCTTGCTAAGCCTCACTCATATTCTTTTTCCTCTTTTTATGCATTTTATAAGCATCGGGGAGGAGTGAGCACATACTTAGCGGTGAATGATTATTACTTTAATTATTTTTGCAGCGATATATTTTTTCCTTTTACCATTTTACTCCTCATTTTACTAGTAACTCTTTTTAATGGCAGAGAAACCTGCCCCGAAGTTACAAGCTCTCACCGAGAACCATGAGGAGTGGACAAAGGGAAAGGGACAGTGACGTCAAGGATAACGGTAACTGTCGTGTAAGGAGTGGTAGCAGTCTTCAAAGGGTGCTTTCTCCTTCCTCTGAGCTGCATGAGCAACCAAGAGGTATTTACTTACCTTACTAATCCCACAGTGCCTTCTGCCCCTAATCATCCGCTAACAGCAACAGCAGTTAGGCCATTCTCAGGTAGTAAGGGAGGCAGATTATTCGGCCAGGGACTTCTTGTTTCAGTGTAAGGTTGTCATGAACATTTCATTCGTGTCAGATCCGGGAGATAAAATATATCTCAGCTGCTCGAGGGTCAATCCCGGGAACGGGAACGGCGGCCCTCATAAACAGGAGCGCGTTCACGGAACGGGAGGATTATGATGCGTTTCGGTCACTTTTTCTTGACACATTTGGGGAAGATGGGCAACACAGCCTCGTAAAGGGTGTAAATTTTGCTGTGGACACTGTGCAAAGGAGTGGTTTTTTTAACAGGCCAGTGGACGGCTATAGGCTGTCTATTGATTTGATCTCGTGTTTAAAACAAGGAAACTGGACAGATGGAGAAACCATATCTGTAGCTAATGCGCGTAAATACCTAGAGTTCCTTGTGTACATGATTGTCCTTAAAGTTCCTCTTCGAAGGAGTGCAGTATCCCTTGACTACATCCACACTGACAACCTGCACGATTTTGTCAGCCAACTTTTATGGCACTTAAAGTAAATTTGGGTCCTTTTTGAAGCTTCTTTGGCCGTCGACACGTTCATCGGGGAGGGGGGCCTTCGAACCTCTGACTTAAACCTTTCTGGGTGTCACCATCGGTAATCAACAAAAAATTCCTTGGTGTGTTCTTTTACCCGTAGTTTAGGAAGAAATAGTCAAATGAATAGGTAGACGGAAATTTGAGCTTTACGATCTACTTTTTAATACACAGATTGGTGCATGGTGATCGTCTCCAAAGACTAGCACCGGCTTGAGGTTCAGCCTGACGCTGCTTTGTCTATCTGTCCACCACACGACTATAACCTGCATCCTCGCAATTACTAATTTATGTTTGGTTCCTGAGCTTTTGCCTGCATCTTTTTCATGCGAGAGGGGAGTGCCTGAGTAATACTTTTCACTCTAACCCACTATTTTATTTTATTGCTGAGTTGATGTAAGGCACTAGTCATGTTTGTTTGGAACCGTAATAACCGAGAGTGTAGAATAACATAGGGATAGGTACTTTTTAACTCTGGACCTCATGTGCTTCTGCTTGAAACAGACATTTTTATCTGCAAAGACAGACTTAACTAAACTTGAGCAGATGCTGTCCCTAACTTTTATTGTAACCAGCATGTGAATATCTGTAAGCTTTAGAAGTAAGCAGACAAGTCTTGCTTGCCCTCTGCATGACATACCACTGTTACCCGTTACGGGAATTATTTTTGACGTCACAGATATCAGTCATCCACGTTCCTTACGATCGGGGGATAGGTGGAAATTTGTCTTTTTTTTTAATTTGATGTTTATTAAGGCTGGAATTACTTTAATCAATTATGCTGGAATTATATATTTCAGTGAGATTTGTTGCAACGGTGATTTCACAACTTCGTGACAGGATTTTCTTTTATAGTTCTGTAGACCTGAAAAAAACGGAGTATCAGGAGTCAGTGGTGCTGACAGCCGATGCTTCTTAGGCTCTCCAGACTTGTCCTTGTTATCACATTGTAACTATTAGAAGACTCTACGGATAACATTACCTCTTTTCACACAACCTCATCTATTATTGGAGACCCCGCCCGTTTCGAAGGCGCGCCGAAGGTAATGACACTGGCAATTAATTGTCACGCAACGGATGAGTGTTTTTCTGCGACAGTTTTGTGTCAAGGTGTGACTCGAAGGTTCAGTTTGTAGCAGATCCTCTTCAAAGCTCATAAGCTCCATTATCATGTATCCTTATGACAGTTTAGTCAATTTATTTTTCTAGGATGTATCATGTAAATCATTTTCGAGCTATTATTTTTTTTTATCTGAATATAACTCAGCTTCCACGTCCATGATTCTAGCCCTGTTTACCTCAACCTGTATGTACATTACCCGTTTCTTGTTACTTTCATGATTATTATCATTGGCATTTCCCTATGTTGTATCGTTAGGCGGGCTCTGACTTGTGTGATAATCTTTAAAGCAACTGTAACAAGACCACGTTTAGCTAGTACACATTGGGCGACTGTAACATGATAAGGTACAAAAAAATTAAAGGTTGGGTGAGTCGCGGGTCGAGACTTTTAGGGATCGAGCGATGTAAAAAAATATATATATATATATATATATATATATATATATATATATATATATATATATATATATATATATATATATATATATATATAACGTCATGTGTATATGAATGTATGATTGTATTGTAGCGACACTGGTCGGTGTCGCACAATAGGATGTTTAACAACACGTCGTGCTTTTGGCCGTGGGAACTGTGATGAGCTGACGCTAGATCAGCAAGGATCAGCAAATGATGACTTTCATCAGCAGTCATCAACCGGAAGCCACACCCTTCCGGACGAATCAAGATGCAATAAAAAGGGCGAGCAACGCAGAGAAGAGGAGTTACTTCCCCCACTCCTTCCCCTGAGAAGGTTCATCCAGTCTCCGTCGAAGCGCATTGAAAGAATGAGGTGGGACTGGCGGCATCGTCCTCTACCTGTGCCCAGGTGGCGCTGCTGACGCCGTTCTCGATCGCTTCATTAGACTGTTCCACGTGTTATTACTTCATTTTGCTGGTGCAGCCTAGACACTTTGTAGAATAGAAGTTGGGGTATCTGCCATTTTTCTCTAGGCTTTATCGCGAGAGCGAGGATCCCTCTCTTATAATAGCTAGCGTCATTCCGGGTTCCCCAAAATAGGTTTTTCGGAGATCAGAAAAGTCACTCTGGTTTTAGGCTTAATACTTTCCTACCCGTGTTTATGTTGATTCTGTATACCTGTGTGGGCTTGTGTGTGGGTGGGTGTGTGTGGGGGAGGTTCAAAGGCAAAACAAAATAATCATGATGGAAGAAAATATAGCTCGCTGATCGCTGCCCCATAAAAAGAGTTAGAAGAGTGGCCAATAAGAGGTCAATTTCGGAAGGAGAGGCATCCCGATACTCTCCTCCTGAAAGAGTTCAACTCGTTAGCAGGAGGAAATACAGATGAAGAAAGATTGTTGCAGAGTTTGCCAGTGTAAGGAACGGAGGAGTAGAGATGCTGGTTAACTCGTGCATAAGGGATTTGGACAGTATAGGATAAACTTGATTAAAACTCGTGTGCAGCGGGGCCGCGGAGGGGAGAGGTATGCAGTTAGCAAGTTCAAAAGAGCATATAACACTTTTTACAAGCTGCTGGGGCACCTGAAGTATGGTGATAGCTCATTTTCTCTTTGGCAGACGTAGAGGATGGCTGTATTGCACCTCGGCCTCTACTGACGTACCACAAATCACGATGTCCCATAATAGCCAAGGTCAAATACAAAAACGACACTGTGTTCGTTTAGACAAGGCAGACATGTGTCCTATCTTTAAGCAAGTGGATGATCTCCCAGAAAACCAACTTCCTACATACAAAGATGTTCTATCATGTGTTCTGTGGCATAAATATAAACTGCTTGAATCATCAAAGAGTCCTTCAGTTCACATGATATCTAAGTGTGTTGCAGAAAAGATAGTTCGCATTTACAGGCAGGAAAACATCCCCATAATCAGTCAGAAATGCATTGTTGACAAATTAGTAGCCTATCACAACAAATACAGGAACTTGCTGAAACCATTCAAAAACAAAAAGAAAAAAAAATGCCCAAGTTATGATAACAATGTTCAAGAGTTCATCAGAGATGCTTGCAGGTGCCCTGAACTCTAGTACTGTGCCTGTCCTCGACAGAAGAAAGTCCCCAAAATAGAACAAGAATTTGAAGAGGATCAAATAAATGAACGTAAAATGTTCATTGGAGGAGTGGACAAACGAACAACTGAAGCCATTAAGAAAAGAGAAGAAAGAAGAAATCAATATACTGCAAGACCATCAGCCAGTTACAAGCCTCAGGATGTCTTGTTCAAAGTGATACCTCTTCCTGAAATTTGACTGACTCGGAAGATGAATACACCCCTTCCAAGTACCAAGCATCCGGGGCAGCATGAGCCAATGCAAGATGGCGCCACTATAAACACTCGCCTGCGCTAGAACGGGCTGGGCTGACCATCAGGCCCCACTGGAAGAAGCCTTGGGCCGACCATCAGGCCCCACTGGAAGATGCCAACCGGCGCGATAGGCAACAACGTAAAAAAAAAAAAAAAAAAAGCTCCATCATGGAAAACCAAAGAAGGTGGAGCTGTGGGACAACAATGTAGAAATTAAAAAAGAAAAAGTAGAGAACAAAACGTCTCTTCTTTCCCGGAGGCCTGTAACCGGTTGGACTGTCTGATCGTGGTGCTGCATTACTATTTAGTGCAATCCTTGAAGTTTTAGGATTATTACAAAGAGGATCCTTCCAAAGTCATAGATAGGAACAAAGTACGGAGATCGAGGCAATCAAACGGACAAAATTTGACAAAAGAAGCTAATGGGAAAGTACACGTTGCAGGCATCTACTTTGATGGAAGGAAAGAAACTCTTACTACGGAGAAGATTGGAAATAGAGACTATAGAGAAAGGTAATTGAAGAGCATATTGCTATAGTGGCTGAACCAGGTTCAGAATATCTAGACCAGTATTCACCTGCCACTGGTTCTGCAAAGAGTATTGCCACAGGGCTAAAACAGTTTGCTAATAGAGAAAGAAATTTCCATGGAAAACGTACTGGCGATTGGATGTGATGGACTACTGTAAATACCGGAATAAATCTGGGTGATTTGTCAAATCGAGAAAAAGCCTTGCCCACCCAGTTCATTGGTTCATCTGTCAGCTCCATGGCAATGAGCTGTCACTACGTCACCTTTTGAAAAACTCGATGGTAAAACAAGTGGGTACATGGCTTCGCAGGACCAATTGAGATAGAAGCGTTGCATTAAACTACAGTTTGACATCAGTGGAGGAGAAATACCGAAAAGATTATTAGAGACAAACTTGTCAAGTTTCTATAAGACAATAATATAATCTCCGACACCCAGCATAGCTTCAGAAACAAGCGCTCCTGCCTAACGAATTTATTAGAGTTCTTCCAAGGTATATATAAGAACTGGGATGCCCACACCCCAAGTGATGTTTTATACCTGGACTTTCAGAAAGCCTTCGACATGGTACCGCACGCGCGACTCCTTAAGAGACTGCACACGGCGGGCATTGGAGC